>NW_027671749.1:0-53479 GCF_964165515.1 Mesoplodon bidens
AGTCTGTGTGTATCTTTAGCCCTAAAGTGAGTCTCTTACAGGCAGCATATTGAAGGGCCTTGTTTTTTGTATCCAATAAGCCACTTAATTAGAGCATTAGTCCATTGACATTTAAAGTAATTATTAATAGGTATGTACATACTGCCATTTTATTACTTGTTTTCTGGTTGCTTTTGTAGCTTTTTCTGTTCACATCTTTGTTTCTTCTCTATTGGTTTGACAATTTTCTTTAGTACTATGCTTGTGTTCCTTTCTTTTTAGTTTTTGTGTATGTATTGTAGTTTTTTGATTTGTGGTTACCCTAGGTTCATGTGTGTTGACCCATAATTATATCTACTTGATTTAACTGATAGTCATTTAAGTTCAAACCATTTTAAAAGATCTACATTTTTATTACCTTCCCCGACATTTTTGTTTTTTGTGTCATATTTTACATCTTCATGTTTATCCCTTAGCTGTTTGTTGTAGTTATAGTTGCTTTTACACTTTTTGTATTTTAATCTATGTACTGACTGATTTAAGTGATCTTCAACATTTACTATATGTTTATCTTTCCTACTGGGATTTTCCCTTTCCTATAGAGTCTTACTTATTTTCCATTTAGAGATCCTTCAACAATTCTTTCAGGGTAGGTTTAGTATTGATGAATTCTTTTAGTTTTTGCTTGTCTGAGAAATTCTTTATCTCTCTTTTTCTATTCTAAATGATAATCTTATTGGGTAGAGTATCCTAGCTTGCAGGTGTTTCCTTTTCAGGATTTTAAATATATCCTTTCTGGCCTGCAATGTTTCTGCAGAGAAATCAGTTGATAGACTTACAGGGATTCCCTTGTGTATTACTCTCTATTTTTCTCTTGCTGCCTTTAGAATTCTCTATTTTTAACTTCTGCCATTTTAATTATGATATATCTTGGTGTGGGTCTGTTTGGGTTCATCTTGTTTGAGACCCTCTGTACTTCCTGTACCTAGATATCTATTTCCTTCTTCAGGTTTCTGAAGTTTTCAGACACAATTTCCTCAAATACATTTTCACTCTCCTCTCTCTCTTTTCCTTCTGGAACCACTAAAATGTGAAAGTTGGGACACTTAATGTTATCAGACATGTTTCTTAGATTGCTTAAAAAAAATTTTTTTTTCCCCTGGTGCTCTGATTGGATGATTTCCATTATTCAATCTTCCAGATCACTCATGCATTCTTCTGTATCACTTAGTCTGCTATTCATTCCTTCTAATGTGTTATTTCAGCTATTAAATTATTTATTTTCGACTCGGTCTTTATATTTTCTAGTTCCTTGAGAACATGTTCATTTTTTAGATCAATTATTTTTCCTAATTCAATTAACATTTTCACTACCAATGTTTCTAACTCTTTATCTGGTAAATTGTTTATTTCTCTTTCATTATTTATTTTTTCTCTTGCTCTTTCAATTGAGAGTAGTTCCCCTGCCTTTTCATTTTTTTAGACTTAACTTTCTCTACCTCTATGAATTTAGGTGAAACAGTTACCTATTGCATCTTAAAGTGGTGTTCTTATATCTGAGTGTCTCTATGCTGACTACATATGTTCAATGTCTTTGGTGGGAGAGCTGGATTTGATGTGCATGCCAGTCATGTCTTTCCTCAGAGTGTGCTGGGAGCTATCACTTTGGTAAATGGTGGGGCTGGAGACAGAGCTGGCCTGGGGTGTAAGGCAAGGCTTCTTCTCTGGTCAGTAGCCATCACTGCCCTCCCAGGGATGGGGTCTGATCCCACGTTGCTGCAGAAGAAGACCTGTGTGTCTGTCAGGCTCGGACTGGCTCCATTCCCCTTAAGTGTGTGTTTTCCCCGCTCCCCACACCAGGAATTTTGTCCCAGGAGGGGAGTGCTTAATCCAGTGAGGTTCATCTGCATACAGCAGCCCACTGTGCTGTCTGTGCAGGCATCTGTGGTTCTGCTCAGCCACAGACCATGGTCGAGTCTTTTCCCTGGTCACAGCTGCCCAGATCAAGGGCTGTGCTGTGGCATGGACTAAGTGGGGCCCAACCATTTGCTTAGCTTGGGCTGAGGCACATGATTGGGTGGTTGGAGGAAAACAGGCAGCCACTAGAGCAGACCTCTCATCCCTGCCTTGGGGGCAAGACCCCTTTGTCTCTCACAACTGATCACTATCTCCAAACTCCTCTGTGCCCCAAAAGGGAGGCAGAGCCTGTGTGGTTTCTCTGTGTATACTGGGGCAAGGTGGTGGGTTGAGCTGTGGTGTACTGGGCTGCTTTTAGGGCACCGCTTGAGTAAGTGCCAACAATGGCCACCACAGCCCACCCAGGGTCCACCCTGGGACCAAGTCACCTCTGCATCCTAAAGCCAAGTCTTTTTCCTGGTCTTGGCCACCCAAGATCCAGTGCCATACTGTGGCATGGACTAAGAGGGGCCAGAGCTTTTGCTTAGCTCAGGCTGGGGTGTATGATGAGGCAGTCACGGGAAACTCAGCAGCCACTAGAGCAGACCTCTCTCCACCCTGCCCCAGCAGCTAGCCAGTGCACACACACTTCTCTTGAATGGAGCCCAGGATTCTCCCAGCCCTTCTATTTGTCACAGTGTTCCTCCAACCAGTGAGGGGGCTTATCTCCTCCATGTAGGACCCCAGGACTGGAATGCCTAGTCTGTGGCTTGACCCAATCACTCCCCAGGGTTGCCTGTATATTCGCCCTTTTCCTCTGAGTCCTCTCTCTGGGGCACAGGACCTGATTTGATTGTTTTTCTTCCCTTCATACCTGATTACATGTGTATTTTTCATATAGCCTTGGTTTTAAAGGAGTCTTTCTACCAGTTCCAGTTAGTTTTCAGTGAGAAATGCTCCTCCTGTAGATGTATTTTGGATGTGTTCAGGGGAGAAGATGAGGGTCACATCCTCTTAGGCAACCATCTAGTCTCCTTAATCCATTTTAACTTTAAATCATTTATTTTATTTTTTTACCTCTTTATTGGAGTATAATTGCATTACAAGGTTGTGTTAGTTGCTGCTGTATAAAAGTGAATCAGCTATATGTATACATATATCCCCATATCCCCTACCTTTTGCATCTCCCTCTCACCCTCCTTATCCCACCCCTCTAGGTGGTCACAAAGCACAGAGCTGATCTCCCTGTGCTATGCAGCTGATTCCCACTAGCTATCTATTTTAAATTTGGTAGTGTATATATGTCCATGCCACTCTTTCACTTCATCACAGATTACCCTTCCCCATCCCTCTGTCCTCAAGTCCATTCTCTACGTTTGTGACTTTATTTTAGTCCTGCCCCTAGGTTCTTCAGAACAATTTTTTTTTTAGATTCCGTATATATGCATTAGCATATGGTATTTGTCTTTCTCTTTCTGACTTACTTCATTCGGTATGACAGTCTCTAGGTCCATCCACATTACTATAAACAACTCAATTTCGTTTCTTTTTATGGCTGAGTAATATTCCATTGTATATATGTGCCACATCTTCTTTATACATTCATCTGTTGATGGATACTTAGGTAGCTTCCATGTCCTGGCTATTGTAAATACAGCTGCAATGAACAGTGTGGTACATGACTCTTTTTGAATTATGGTTTCCTCAGGGTATATGCCCAGTAGTGGGATTGCTGGGTTGCGTGGTAGTTCTATTTTTAGTTTTTAAGGAACCTCCATATGGTTCTCCATAGTGGCTGCATCACTTTACATTCCCAGCAACAGTGCACGAGGGTTCCCTTTTCTCCACAACCTCTCCAGCATTTACTGTTTGTAGAGTTTTTGATGACGGCAATTCTGATCAGTGTGAGATGATATCTCATTGAAGTTTTGATTTGCATTTCTCTAATGATTAATGATGTTGAGCATCCTTTCATGTGTTTGTTGGCAATCTGTATATCTTCTTTGGAGAAATGTCTATTTAGGTCTCCTGCCCATTTTTGGATGGGTTGTTTGTTTTTTTGTTATTGAGCTGCATGAGCTGCTTATAAATTTTGGAGATTAATCCTTTGTCAGTTGCTTCATTTGCAAATATTTTCTCCCATTCTGAGGGTTGTCTTTTGGTCTTATTTATAGTTTCCTTTGCTGTGCAAAAGCTTTGAAGTTTCATTAGGTCCCATTTGTTTATTTTTGGTTTTATTTCCATTTCTCTAGGAGGTGGGTCAAAAAGGATCTTGCTGTGATTTATGTCATAGAGTGTTCTGCCTATATTTTCCTCTAAGAGTTTTATCATGTCTGGTCTTATATTTAGGTCTTTAATCCATCTGAATTTATTTTTGTGTACGGTGTTAGGGAGTGTTCTAATTTCACTTTTTACATGTGGCTGTCCAGTTTTCCCAGCACCACTTATTGAAGAGACTGTCTTTGCTCCATTGTATATTCTTGCCTCCTTTATTCAAAGATAAGGTGACCATATGTGTGGGTTTATCTCTGGGCTTTCTACCCTGTTCCATTGATCTATATGTCTGTTTTTGTGCCAGTACCATACTGTCTTGATTACTGTAGCTTTGTAGTATAGTCTGAGGTCAGGGAGACTGATTCCTCCAGCTGTTTTTCTTTCCCAAGATTGCTTTGGCTATTCAGTGTCCTTTGTGTTTCCATACTAATTGTGAATGTTTTGTTCTAGTTCTGTGAAAAATGCCATTGGTAGTTTGATGGGGATTGCATTGAATCTGTAGATTGCTTTGGGTAGTGTAGTAATTTTCATAATGTTGATTCTTTGACTCCAAGTATATGGTATATCTCTCCATCTGTTTGTATCGTCTTTAATTTCTTTCATCAGTGTCTTATAATTTTCTGCATACAGGTCTTTTGTCTCCTTAGGTTGGTTTATTCCTAGGTATTTTATTCTTTATGTTGCAGTGGTAAATGGGAGTGTTTTCTTAACTTCTCTTTCATATTTTTCAGCATTAGTGTATAGGAATGCAACAGATTCCTGTGCATTAATTCTGTATCCTTCCACTTTACCAAATTCATTGATTAGCTGTAGTAGTTTTCTGGTAGCATCTTTAGGATTCTCTATGTATAGTATCATGTTTTCTGTAAACAGTGAAGGAAACAATAGCAAGGATCAATAAAACTAAAAGCTGGTTCTTTGAGAAGATAAACAAAATTGATAAACCATTAGCCAGACTCATCAAGAAAAAAAGGGAGAAGACTCAAATCAGTAGAATTAGAAATGAAAAAGAAGTAACAACTGACACTGCAGAAATACAAAGGATCATGAGAGATTATTATAAGCAACGATATGCTAATAAAATGGACAACTGGAAGAAATGGACAAATTCTTCGAAAAGCACAATCTTCTGAGACTGAACCAGGAAGAAATAGAAATATAAACAGACCAATCACAAGCACTGAAATTGAAAATGTGTTAAAAATCTTCCAACAAAGGAAAGAACAGGACCAGATGGCTTTACAGGTGAATACTATCCTTCTCAAACTCTTCCAAAATATGGCAAAGAGAGGAACACTCCTAATTTCATTCTATGAGGCCACCATCACCCTGATACCAAAACAAGACAAAGATTTCACAAAAAAAGAAAACTACAGGCCAATAACACTGGTAAACATAGATGCAAAAATCCTCACCAAAATACTAGCAAACAGAATCCAGCAGCACATTAACAGGATCATACACCACGATCAAGTGGGGTTTATCCAAGGAATGCAAGGATTCTTCAATATATGCAAATCAATCAATGTGATACACCATATTAACAAACTGAAGGAGAAAAACCATATGATCATCTCAACAGATACAGAAAAAGCTTTCGACAAAATTCAACACCCATTTATGATAAAGTCTCTCCAGAAAGTAGGCATAGAGGGAACTTACCTCAACATAATACAGGCTATATATGACAAACCCTCAGCCAGCATCATTCTGAATGGTGGAAAACTGAAACCATTTCCACCAAGATCAGGAATAAATCATTTAAATTTAAATAGCATCGTTTGACTTCTGCCTACTGTATTGGACACAATAGGTCTAGATAAATAAATGACCAAAATTTTAAAAATTAAAGTTTGCCTTTTTCAATTCTAATAAAAAAAACACATCATAATTGAAAGCAGTGTTCTCTAAACTAAATGTTTACTGTTATTAAAAGTCAAGTATTAAGAAATAACACAACTATCTGGATTCAACAATACATTTATTTCTTGACAATCAAGGGAATGTGATCAGAAGTGAACAAATGAAAGTATAATTACCCTCTCAGACAAATAAGTATTTCATTCTATTTACCTTGCAGTTTCCTGGCGAAGCGCATTGAGAAATGTGTCTGGGTGGAAGAGTTCTGATAGGTCAAGTGTATCGGAGAGAAGAGTCTGTTTTTCAGCTCTCTCTACCCAGTTCTAGGAGGAGGGAGATACACGAACACACATTTAAAAACTTTGCAAACTTGAAAGATAAAGAAATCTATTAAAGAAGAATTACGCAGAAGTCATTTTCAATGAGGAAGTTATACAGTTTCCAAATGCTTTGAAATTATGTCTAGGAAAATTTTTTTTTCCACTGTATGTTATAAAATCTGCTACAGTTTTTTGATATAATATCCATCTATCACAAAAAAAAGCTTCTTTGCACAAGCTTTTGTTAGTAGAGATCTACTCAAAATAAAAAGTCTAAAACATGACATTTAATCTGATATATGGCGTTTAGATTTGGACTAGCACTTCTCCTACTGAAGACTCACTCCTCAAAGTGTGCTCAGGGGATACTGAGCATCTGGGTCTACTACTAGAGTTCCCAAGGCTGGCAATTCTTGGCAAGGCAAACTGAACTTGGGTACCAGATTTAACAGTAAATTTGCCACCTTACTAAAACAGTATTATAGTGGAGGGTAATGCCCAGGAAAAAATAATTTTTTTTGTTAAAATGTGTGTTTTAATAGTCTTTTCTCCTTATCTGACATTCTGTAAATCAATTTATACTCCATTTGGAGAAAGATACATCATCATTAAGTATGTTTAATAAGCATAATAAAAAATTGCCATTTGGAACAAATAACAAAAACAACAAAGCCTTCTGCAAAACTTTCTATATGCTTTCCATGTATTAACCAATTTTATGCTTACTACAATCCTAAAGTTGGTGTTAATATCCCCATTTTACAATCAGAAAATGGAGGCATGGTGAGGTTAAGGGTCTTGCCCAAGGTCACATAGTTAGTGTTGGAGCAAGGTAATAATAAACTCAGGTGATTTGTTTTTCTGTAATATTTCTGCAGGTACTAATGTGCCTTAAGAGATTGCTTACTGACAATTTCTGAATCAGTCTGTTACTTCAGCTGTTACACAGAGATGGTACCACAGTAATGGCTATTAAAAGCTTTCAGAATTCACATTTACTCAGTAATTCATTTTGCATGATTTATAAAGTCTAGGAAAAAGTTATTTATTTAATTTATGATTATCTAGAAAGGCTGTGTTTCATGTACTATAACACCCTGTTATTCACCAAAGCATTTATATCTGTCAGCCAGGTCTAGAATAGGAGAAATTAATATCTCCAAAGCTAGTGTGCTTGCATTATTATGTTAATGCTTTTGACTAGTACTCCTACCCTACAGTTTGTAGCAAAAAATGTTCCTATGTCCTTCCTAGCAATTGATAATATGTTGATTATAAAAGTAGAAAAGACTTTAAAAAGAGATCTCTTTAACAAAGTGTAATTATTTCTTCTTGGATATTATCCTTTTAATAATAACACTCCACAAAGTATCTATTTTCAATTAAATAATTTAAATTATGCATAGCAAATACTGTTTACTCCTTATCAAATATTTTTATATCTGCCTTTTATTTTCATTACCTAAACACAGTCAACAGATTATGCTTACATGACCCATTTTTATTGTAAATACTTATTTGTTTTAAAACAACTGTAAATATATCAAATTATACTATTATTTCAAAAAGTGCTTAACATTAATTTTGAATTAAAAAACTCCAAAATAGTTGTTGCCAACTATGGATGTGCATATGTTCAAATTAATTAAAAATTAGAGTGTGGCTGATAATCAGAGTTTAACTTCATTAAAGTCTGAATTAACATAATTAGTCAAGGAGAGAAAGCCTCTTTAGTAAAAATGTTTTTATTAGTCTATAGTAAAAAATCCTGTTAGTCTATTAAGGTTAAAGTTAGAATAAAGCAAAGGTATATTTGATAAGATAAAGTTTAAATAACAAAGATTCTTTTAATGTATATAATATCATTAAACAGTAAATTTCAAAATAAAGAACAAATAAGCACATTTTTTTAATTTTTAAAAACTACATTAAATCTGCTCATGGATGTTTACAGAAGCTTTATTCATAATTGCCAAAACTTGGAAGCAACGAAGGTATATCTTTCAGTAGGTGAATGGATAAATAAACTGTGGTACACTGTGACAATGGAATATTATTCAGTGCTAAAAATAAATGAGCTATCAAGCCATGAAAAGACATGGAGGAAGCTTAAATGCATACTACTTCGTGAAAGAAGTCATTCTGGAAAGCTACATACTATATGATTCCAACTATATGACATTCTAGAAAAGGCCAAACTATGGAGATAGTAAAAAGATCAGTGGTTTCCAGGGATAAGGGAGGAGGGAGAGTTGAATAGGTAGAGCAGAGGATTTTTAGGGCAGTGAAAATACTCTGTGTTATTATAATAATGAGTATATGTCATTATACATTTGTCCAAATCCACAGAATGTGGATTATTATACCCATTATAATAATAAGCACCAAGAGTGAACCCTAAGGTAAATTATGGATGTGGGTGATTATGATGTGTCAACACAGATTCATCCTTGGTAAAAATGTACAGGTTTTTATTTATTTATTTATTTTTTTGGCAGTACGCAGGCCTCTCACTGCTGTGGCCTCTCCCGTTGCAGAGCACAGGCTCTGGACGCGCAGGCCCAGCAGCCATGGCTCACGGGCCCAGCCGCTCTGCGGCACGTGGGATCCTCCCGGACCGGGGCACGAACCTGCATCCCCTGCATCGGCAGGCGGACTCTCAACCACTGCGCCACCAGGGAAGCCCAAAATGTACAGTTTGATGAGTGATGTTAATAATGCAGGAGGCTATGCATGTATTGGAGCAGGGAGTATATGGGAAATCTCTGTACCTTCCTCTCAATTTTGTCATAAACCTAAAATTGCTCTTAAAAATGTCTTTCTTTTAAAAAAATGACATTTATACTCATTTAAAATAATAGAAATAAAGACAATTAACATGATCTTTATGAGCAGTAATGCACTTATATAGATTGAGCTCTCAACAAAGCTATAGGCATATTACTGGCAGTTATTTTTCAGAAAATGTTTCTTCTTTACTCCACTCCTGGTTACAGGCCATGCTCTTTTTAAAGGACTAGGTTTGAGACTGAACATAAGGCCCATGTCTCTCCTATGACTATGCAACTATATAGCTATAATTCTTCAAATGTTATATAATAAATGTAATCATAGAAGTAAGAAAATAAATACCTAATAGAATTGAATAACTTAATGGGTTGGGTAATTTCTTAAATACTATAAACACACACTTAGATTCATAGGCAGTAAAACTTCTAAACTAGAATGAACCATAGGGATCATTGAGTATAGTTTCCTTACTATAACACAGAAAATGATTTTTCCCAGGTGATATGGATAGTTTTAAAATATTGCAAAATTTTATTTTAAAAAGATTAGTGATGAAGCAGAACACATGAACAGAAATGGCATTCATTCACTCATTCAGAAGCACTTGCTGAAGGCTAAGAGCTTATCACCTAGTTAGGGGAGATCAAGCATGCATAAATCACTGTGGTCAAAAGGTATTAAGGGGAAAATCATATAAGAAATGAATCATGTCTCAGGAGTGATCTACTCCTATATGGACCAATATATATGGAATTTTGAAGGAAAAGGCTGTTCTCTCAAGAATTTAACATCTAGCTAACTTACCATTCACTTGTGAATATAAGTGAGTATCATTTTTTAGGCCAGAGTTCAGAAAATATATAAACCACACCTCTGCATCTTTTTTCTTCTAAACATTCTTCAAAAGTGTTCTCAAATTCTCTTATATATTACTCAAAACTAAGGTTTTTAAGGATGTAGAAGCCAGTTAAATCTAGAATTAAATCTAAATGATTTTTGTAACAAAATTAAATGGATATAATAAAAAAAAAACTTCTAAAAAACTCAAAGGGCCACAA
Organism: Mesoplodon bidens; assembly: GCF_964165515.1. Lineage (NCBI taxonomy): Eukaryota > Metazoa > Chordata > Mammalia > Artiodactyla > Ziphiidae > Mesoplodon > Mesoplodon bidens. Next base: position 10,178 of record NW_027671749.1, read on the forward strand.
AGCATAAAAACAGAAATAATTAAATCAAATGATTGGAGTAAATCAAATTGTATAGGTTATATCCCACAGAGAAACAAATATTTCCTTTCAAGTGTTCACACACATTTATGAAATACATCATGTATCTAGACACAGAGAAGAAAATAATCTCATCATACTGAAACAAAAATACAAGAACTTAATATATCATAAAGGTGGCATCACAGATCACTGGGGAATGAAAAAGATGTTCAATAAATGGTGCTGGGGGAAAATTATTTACTTTTTGGGGAAAAAAGTCTAAACTTTAATTCACATACAGTCTAAAATTATGCTAATTAGCATTCAGAGTTGAAATAATGTTGAAAAAGAGAAAACAAAGACAAGGGAAAAAAGATTATGTCTGATTAGAATGGTAGACCTTTTTTAAAAGAGAAAATATATGTTAGAGTATAAAAATTTTGTATATACCAAAATATCATAAATAAATGTAAAAGGCATTAAAACTAAATTTGGAAAAATATTTTCCACAAATATGAAAATGAATTAAAAACATTAATATAATTGTGGACTGTTTACATGCTTATTGAAACATAAAGATAGGATCATCCTTAATAGTTACATAAATTTAAAAATTAATACATGTTTTTAGTCCTTCAGAATACTAGAATGAGAAATGATAATGCTCAAATGTAAGTGTGCAACATGGACACAATTTTGGACACAATATTTTTATAAAGCAATTTGATGAAATGTGCCAAAGCTTTGAAAATATTCAAGCCATTTTACTCAGTAATTCCTTTTCTTGGGATGTAAATTAAGAAAGTAATCAAGAGATTATTATGGCTTGCTCATTTAAAATTATTTGTAATATTAAGAAACCAGAAGCATAATAATAATAGAAATTCTATAATAATATATAATAGAATAATAGAAATTAGCTAATTAAATTATGATACATCAATACAATAAAATATTACATAACAATAAAAACTGGTATTTGAAGAATATCTAATGGCAATGGAAAATGTTTATTACTTAATGTATTTATCAGAATGTAAAAATATACACATAGTATTAACCTGATTATGTAAAAATTACTTGAATACACAGAAAAAATATTGATGAAAGCCATTATCAACTTATTTCAGTTGGGTATGACCTATAACCTATTAATGACTGTCTTCATTCACATTTTATAGCAAATATTTAGTATAAGATGAAATACATTAATAAACTGATGCAATTTTATTTTGTTTTAATGAACTGTGTTCCTTCAAAGAAGGGTTTAAGGAAAATAACAAATAATTCAGGCAGTCATGCTTCTCAATGTGCCATCTTTTATATTCCTTCATCTTTTCTTCAAAATTATTTAGTATAAATTTAGAGATTTAAGAATCTGTGAACAAATTCATCCAAAATTAAAATCTAATTTATCCAGAATGAAATTAAGTACCTCCAGTCATTGACTAGAGTAAACAAAACATTAAAAGTTATTAGTATGTTGACAAGTCTGGATAAAACAAATTTCTCAATTCATTGGATTAATAGATAGTAATAAACTGCAGCTCATCTACAAGGTAGATTGTCAGGAATTATATTGGTATTAAAACTTCAGAATTAGTAATTAAAGACAAATAAGATCTTTCTTCCTAGGAAAGATTTGTTGTACCAACTTCAAAAAACAGTAGGGGTACTACTAGATGTTTGCCATTCCTTGAATCTAAATTTTTCCTAAATTCAAACCTGGGTTTATATCATCATTTTTCAAATCTTGTGCATTAGGTTTACTAGTCATATAAGCATGGGAGAAAAGATAAATTAAGTAAGCTTTCCAAGTTTAGTCTTTTGAGTCTCAGTTTCAAGTCATCTTTAAGTAGACTTTTGAGACTGAAATGTAAAATCTGGAGTTCAAGAGAACAAGATTGATTTGGATGAGTTTTCTGGAGATCTAACCATTTTGACTACATGATGCCTAAAAAAATAATTTCTTGCCTCATGTACTCCATTAATAAATTTACCTTGTCTATCAACTTTAGAGAACTGCTTTTTAAAAGTGTGTTAAATACACTGCAGTTAAGATTCCATCCATTAATGTTCTGCTAACCATTTACATTGACTTTAATTCTTCACAGTATCTCAGAATTTTGATGTGTTTTGATTTTTATTCAGCTAAATTAATTCCTAATTTTCTTTTTGATATACTCTTTGTACCATAGGTTATTTAAAAGTAGGTATTTAAAAAACTTCCTGGTATTTTAAATATCCTCAAATCTTTTTGTTATTAATGTCTAACTTCATTTTATTGTAAATCCTTTTAGATTATTTGATACAAGTTTGATCTATCTATGGATCCACCTTGGTATAATTCTGTGTGCACTTGAAAAGAATGTGTACTCTGCTGTTGTTGAATGTAATGTTCTACAAATATCAATTAAGTTACTTAATTATGTTGTTCAAGTCTCCTATATCCCTACTGCTTTTCTAACCACTCATTCTGTCAATTATTTATTGATGGAGGTGTTTTGATATCCCTAACTTTAATTGTGGATTTATCTATTCCTCCTCACAGTTCTATCAGTTCTTACATCATGTATTTTGAAACTCCGTTGTTAAATGTGTAACAGTTTAGTATTGTTATGTTCTTTTGATGACTTGATCACTGTATCATTATAAAATAACCTTCATTATCCTTATTATATTCTCTGCTTTGAAACCTACTTTACCTGATATTAATATAGCTACACAATCATGGTATGTATTTTTCTATCATTGCACTTTCAATCTATTTGTGTCTTATTTAAAGTGCAATGCCCTTACGCCTGATAGGCATCCTAGTTGGATTTTGTTATAGGCAGTTTGACAATTTTTGCATTTTAGTTGGTAGCTTTGAAAATATATTTCGATGTAAAGATATTACTTAATGATTTATTTTAAAATTATTTAGGGAGGAAATGAGCTTATAAATAGCTATATATTGTAAAAGAAAATTTTAGGATTTAGGCTGAGCAAAATAGAATTCAATAAGTAAAATGATGGCTTTAATAATAATAATTATCACATTTTAGTAACACAATATCATGAATATAACATAATATTTATCACATGTATCTCACTCACAGAAGTCAATGTCACAATAGCATACAAGGTCTTCATTGTCTGCCCCTATCTCAATTCCAACCTCTCTCCCGCAACCACACCATTCTAACCTTTTACTTCTCTGACCACATTTTCCTTATTTACTCTCCTTCAGTCACTCTGGCTTCCCTTTCTCAAAAAAATCTTCTGCCTCAGGGTATTTGCCATTCCCTCTGCCTGAAACTCTCTTCTAGCAGGTATCTATCTGCAGGGCAATTCCCTCAACTTCTTCAGGTCCCTGTCAAATACCACCATATCAAAGATGTCTTCCCTAATTCTACCACCTTAATTTTTGTTTTACATATTTTACCTTTGTATCTAGACCTCTATATGTTATTAATAGGAATTTAAAAAGAAAGTATCTATGGTCAAGGTATTTTTTTCACATGGAATTGGTTAAAAATTCTCTAAAGGACTTCGTTGTGTTTCTTTCCTGAGGGTGTTTCAAAGTAAATTGTCTAAGAAACTAAATTTTCATTTCCCCATTTTCATGTTTTTAGGCAATTTATTTCAACGAAACAACTTTAGAAAAAAGAAGTAAGTGTTGGATTTTGAGAGGGGCTTCAACATTATAAGCTTATAAAGAAATTTTAATGTTCTCAGCCATTCTCATCTCCTACTGATCTACAGATATTCTGAAAGCTACCTAAATCATAAGAAATCTCTCTTTGCCTTAACCTCTCACACTGTGGATGCCACTCACTTGCAGACTGGATAAGATTTCTTAACCATTTACATTTCCCCTGTTAAGGCAAAGAAATCATGTTTGGAAATGAGACCTGTTTTATGGTAACTTAACCTTTATTCATTCTAAAGTTCCCCATGAAATTGTTAACCATCTTGTACAATGGAATGCCAGAATTACCAGTAGATCGGGAGCCATAGGGAAATGAGATAATATTGTCCTGTAAGGTATCTTTTTAGAAACAGTATTAATTAGAATAAGAAATTTCTCCACACACTAATTTACAAACAGAACTTGATATTGCAAAATGACATTGTGAAAAAATATGTACACAACATGAACATCCATATTCATTCCAGTGGAAACCACCATAGATAATGCAGTAAGCGCTCTGTTTTGCTTTACTATTTCTTTAAATTTAATATCCTAATTTTTCTACATGAAGTTAGAATTTTCTTCCTGTTTGAACCCTTGGCATAGTGAACACAACCTGTCTCCACAGGAATAAAAGAGAACAACACTTCTGAAAGATTTTTCTACAAGAGACCTGTTACTTGTTAGGCACTCTTTATAATTCTGCCTCTAGTATATTAAAAGACTAAGGGTTATTCTCTCAGTATTTATCAGGCAATTGCAAATAGTATAAAAAATGAAAACAAAAAATTCACAGTATTTTGGGTTCTACCTTGTAGGTTATTTCTGTATTGTCAAAAATATCTGGCAAAAATATCTATCAAAAATATCAAAAACAGGGCTTCCTTGGTGGCAGAGTGGTTGAGAGTCCGCCTGCTGATGCAGGCGACATGGGTTCGTGCCCCAGTCTGGGAGGATCCCACATGCTGCGGAGTGGCTAGTCCCGTGAGCCATGGCCGCTGAGCCTGTGCATCCAGAGCCTGTACTCTGCAATGGGAGAGGCCACAACAGTAAGAGGCCCATGTACCGAAAAACAAAAAACAAAAAACAAAAACAAAACTTGAATTAACCAAATAGGGACTGAACAAACCAAAAAACCTTACCCAAATCATTGAGATACACAAAATAAACTAAACGTTAGTAGCAAACCTAGGTGCTTATAAAACTGAAAGCATGTTATATATTTCTCATTGCTTAAAAAAACTTAGCTGTATCCCTAGAGCCAAGATAGCAGAGTATGAAGACACTGAGCTCAACTCCTCCCATGGGAACATCAAAATTATAACTCTTTATAGAACAACTATCTATGAGAATGACCTGAAGACTACCAGAAAAGATTTTCCATAACTAAAGATATAAAGAAGGAATCACAATGAGACAGGTAGGAAGGGCATAGATGTAGTTTATTCAAGACCCAAATCACCATGTAGATGATCCATAACTGGGAAGATAATCATAACTGAAGAGGTCTGCCAGAGGAGTGAGGGGTCCAATCCCATATTGGGCTTTTCAGTCTATGGGTCCTGCACCAGGAAGATGAGCCCACAAACATCTGCCTTTCAATTCCAGCAGTGCTTATGTATGGAAGAGCTGGAGGATTATAGGAAACAAGACTCTGCTCTTAGAGGGCACATGCAAAATCCCACACAATCTAAGTACCAGCACAGAGGCAATAATTAGAAAAGAGCATGGGTTGAACCCACTTGCTGATCTTGGAGAGTCTCCTGGAGAGGCAGGAGGTAAATGGGATACCCCCTGGGTACACAGATACTGGCAGCACCATTTTTGGGTGCCCTTTCTACCATGGGACACTGGTGCTGGCAAGCTCCACTTTGGAGTTCTCTCTCCCACCTATTAGTGCCATAAGAGTACATGTCACCAGTGGCTGGCACCAGTCCCAGGACCCACTGGGCAGTGTAGTCACCTGTGCAGGGGTCATGTCCTACTCACAACACACTGGCAGCCACAGTTTGAGATAGGACTTGGCAGTCAACCAGGCCAGGGCCAACCATGCATACCAGTGTGCCCACAGTAACTCGTCCTGTTACTGTTACAACAGAAGGGCCCAGGCAGCCCACATAGGGGGCACACCTAGATCATCTAGCTCTGATGACCAGAGAGGTGTCTGTTGCTGGACCCCACAGAATATCTCCTACATAAGTCCATGTCTACAAGATCAGGAAATGTATATAACATACCTAACACATAGAAATAAGCACAGAGAATCAGGTAAAATGAGGAGACAGAGGAATATGTTCCAAATGAAGGAACAAAACAAAACCTCAGAAAAAGAACTAAAGGATGTGGAAATAAGAAATCTGAGAAAGGATTCAATGTAATGATCATAAAGATGCTCAACAAATGGAGAAGAATGGAAGAACACATTAAGAAGTTTAAGAAAGAGTTAGAAAATATAAAAAAAATCAAACAGAGCTGAAGAATACAGTAACTGAAATAAAAAAATAAGCTAGAAGGAGTCAACAGTAGATAAATTGATACATAGATCAGTGAACTGTGAGACAGTAGTCAAAATCACACAATCTGAACAGAAAAAAAGAAATTAAAAAAAATGAGGGTAAGTTAAGAGACCTCTGAGACAACATCAAGTGTACAAACATTCACATAATAGGAGTCCCAAAAGTAGAAGAGAGAGAGAAAGGGGCAGAGAACTTATTTGAAAAATAATAGCTGAAAATTTCCCTAACCTGGCAAAGGAAAAAGACATCCAGGTCCAGCAAGGACAGAGAGTCACAAATAAGATGGAGCCAAAGATACCCACACCCAAAATCATGACAACTAAAATGGCAAAAATTAAAGATAAAGAGAGAATTTTAATAGCAGTAACAGAAAAGCAGCTGGTTATGCAACAAGGAACCCCCATAAGACTATCAGTTGACTTTTCAGCAGTAACTTTGCAGGCCAAAAGGAATTGGCATGATACATTCAAACTGATGAAAGAATAAAACCTACAACCAAGAGTACTCTATCTGACAAAGCTATCATTCATTAGAAGGACAGATTAAAGAGTTTTACAGACAAGCAAAAGCTAAAATAGTTCAGGCATCACTAACCCAGTGTTACAAGAAATATTAAAGGGACTTCTCTAAGCAGGGAAGAAAAGACCACAACTAGAAATATAAAATTATGAAAGGAAAAATCTCTTTGGTAAAGGCAAACATGGAGTAAAGGTATTATATCCACCATTTATAAAGCCAGCAGGAAGGTTAAGGACAAAAGTAGTAAAATTATCCATATCCACAAGAAGTAGTACAGGGACATACACAAGAAAAGATGCAAAATATGAATTCAATAATATTAAACATGGGGGGGAGTAAAAATGCAAGGTTGTTAGAATGTGTTTGAACTTAAAAGATCAACAACTTAAAATAGTCATATATGTTTTTATGTATAAACCTCATGGTAAGCACAAACCAAAAATCTATAATAGGTACACGTACAACAAAGAGAAAGGAATCCAAACATAACACTGAAGATAGTCATCAAATCACAAGGGAAGAGAGTAAAATAAGAAGAAAGGAACCAAAAAGAAATACAAAAATAACCAGAAAACAATGAACAAAACAGCAATAAGTATACACCTATGAATAATTACTTTAAATATAAATTGAAAGAGACTTATTTACAAGAGGCTCACTTCAGACCTAAAAACCACACACACTAAAAGTATGGGGATGGTAAAAAGTATTCCATGAATATGGAAACGAAAAGAAAGCTGTGGTAGCAAATCTTATATCAAACAAAATAGACTTTAAAACAAAAAGACTGTAACAAGACACAAAGAAGGACAGTGCCTAATGATCAAGGGATCAATCCAACAAAAAGACATAACATTGTAAATATATATGTGCCAAACACAGGAGCACCTAAATACATAAATCAAATATTAACAAAGGTAATGGGAGAAATAGACAGTAATACAATAATAATAGGGGACTTTGACACCCTAATTACATCAATGGACATATCATTCAGACAGAAAATCAGTAAGGAAACGTTGGTCTTAAACACATTAGACCAGATTTAGACAAGATTGCACTATATAAATACACACACACACACACACACACACACACACACACACACACACATATAGAACATTCCATCCAAAAGCAGCAGAATACATAATATTTCCAACTGCACATGAAACATTCTCCAGGATGGATCACCTGCTAGGACACAAAACAAATCTCAATAAATCAAGGAAGACTGAAATAATACTAAGTATCATTTCTGACCAGAATGGTATGAGCCCAGAAACCAACTACAATAATAATAATAATAATAATAATAATAATAATAATAAAATAACTGCAAAAATCACAAACATATGTAGGCTAAACAATATGCTACTAAATAATTTCACTGAAGAAATCAAAGAAGAAATCAAAAATGCCTGGAGGCAAATAAAAATGGAAATCCAAAATCTATGACACAGCAAAAGTAGTTCTAAGAGAGCAAAGTTTACAGCAATACAAGCCTACCTCAGGAAACAAGAAAATCTCAAATAAATAATCTAACCTTATACCTAAAGGAACTAGAAAAAGAAGGACAAACAAAACCTAAAGTTGGTAGAAGAAAAGACATCACAAATATCAGAGCAGAAATACACGAAATAGAGACTTAAAAAAAAAAACAGAAAAGATGAATGAAACTAAGAGCTAGTTCTTTGAAAAGATAAACAAGATTGATAAACCTTTAGCCCAACTCATAAAGAAAAAAGAGAAAGGACATAATCAACAAAATCAGAAGTGAAAAAAGAGAAGTTTCAACTGACACCACAGTAATACAAAGGATCATAAGAGATTACCACTAACAATTATATGCCAATAAAATGAACAACCTAGAAGAAGTGCACAAATTCCTGGAATATACAATCTCCCAAGACTGAACCAGGAAGAAACAGAAAATACGAACAGACCAATTTCCAGTAATGAAATGGAATGGGTGATTTAAAAAATCTCGAAAAAACAAAGTCCAGAACCAGATGGCTTTACAGGTGAATTCTACTGAACATATCAGGAAGAGTTAACACCTAACCTTCTCAAACTATTCCAAAACATTGCAGAGGAAGGAACACTTTTGAACTCATCACAAGGTGAGAATCACCCTGATACAAAAAGTCAGACAAAGATAACCACAAAAACAAAATTATAAATCAATATCACTAATGAATATAGATGCAAAAATCCTCGACAAAATTTAGGAAGTCAAATCCAACAATACATTAAAAGGATCATACACCACGATCAAGTGGAATTTATCCCAGAGATGCAAGGATTTTCAACATCTGCAAATCAGTCAATGTAATATACCACATTAATGAATTAAGAATAAAAACAATATGATGATCTCAATGGATGAACTAAAAGCTTTTGATAAAATTCAACATCCACTTGTGATAAAAACTCTCAAAAATGTGGGCACAGAAGGAACCTACCTCAACATACTAAAGGCCATATATGACAAGCCCACAGCTAACAACATACTCACTGGTGAAAAGCTGAAAGCATTTCCTCTAAGATCAGAGACAAGACAAGGATGCCCACTCTCTTTTATTCAATGTAGTATTGGAAGTCCTAGACACAGCAATCAGACAAGAAAGAGAAATAAAAGGAATCCAAGTTGGAAAAGAAGAAGTAAAACTGTCACTGTTTGCAGATGACATGATATTATATATAGAATATGCTAATAACACCACCAAAAAGACTAGTAGGAATCATCAATGAATTCAGTCAAGTTGCAGGATACAAAATTAATATACAGGAATCTGTTGTGTTTCTGTACACTTAAAGTATCAGAAAGAGAAACTAAGAAAATAATCCCATTTACAATTACACAAAAAAGAATAAAATACCTAGGAATAAATCTAACTAAGGAGGTAAAAGACTTGTACTTGGAAAACTAAGACATTGATTAACAAAATTGAAGATGACACAAACAAATGAAAACAAATATCGTGCTCATGGATTGGAAGAATTAATATTGTTAAAATGATCATATAACCCAAGGCAATCTTCAGATTCAATGCAAACCCTATCAAAATACCAATGGCATTTTTCACAGAACTAGAACAAATAATTTGAAAATCTGTATGGAAACAGAGAAGACCCTGAACACCCAAAGCAATCTTGAGAAAGAATAAAGCTGGAATTATCACGTGCCCTGATTTCAAAGCATACTACAAAGCTACAGTAATCAAAACAGTATGGTACTGGCACAAAAACAGACATATATAACTCAATGGAACATAATAGAAAACCCAGAAATGCACCCACATTTACATGGCTAATTAATTTATGACAAAGGAGGCAAAAATATACAATGGGTAAAAGACAGCCTCTTCAATAAGTGGACAGCTACATGGAAAAGAATCAAACTGGCCTACTTTTGCACCCCACATACAAAAATAAACTCAAAATGCATTAAAGACTTAAATGAAAGGCCTGAAATCACAAAACTCCTAGAATAATACATAGGCAGTATGGTCTTTGATATCAGTTTTAGCAGTGTTTTTTGGATCTGTCTCTTCAAGCCAGGGAAAACAAAAACAAAAATAAATAAACAGGACTATATCAAACTAAAAAGCTTTTCCACTGTGAAGAAAACTATCAGCAAAACCAAAAGGCAGCCTACAGAATGAAAGAAAATATTTGCAAATGATATATCTGATATGGGGTTAATATCCAAAATATACAAAGAACTCATACAACTCAACATCAAAAAAAATTATTAAAAAAAGGCAGAGGACCTGAATAGACATTCTTCCAAAGAAGATATACAGATGGCCAACAGACATATGAAAAGATGCTCAACATTCCTAAGCATCAGGGAAATGCAATTCAAAAACTCACAATGAGATACTACCTCATACCTGTCAGAATAGCTATCATTAAAGAGACAACAAATAACAAGTGTTGATGAGGACTGGAAAAAAATGGAACCCTCGTGCACTGTGGATGCGATTATAACTTGGTACAGCCATTATAGAAACAGCACGGAGATTCCACAGAAAATTAAAAATAGAACTGCCATATGATCCAGCAATTCCACTTCTGGGTATTTACCTAAAGGAAACAAAAATGCTAATTCAAAGAGAGATATGTACTCCAATGTTCACTGCAGCATTACTTACAATAGTCAAGATATGGAAGCAACCTAAGTGTCCATCAATAGATGAATGGGTAAAGAAGATGTGGTATATAGAGAAAATGGACTATTACTCAGCCATAAAAAATGAAATCCTGCCATTTGCAATATGGATGGATTTAGAGGGCATTATGCAAAGTGAAATATGTCAGATGGAGAAAGACAAATACCACATTATCTCACATGTGGAATCTAAAAAGCAAAACAAACAAATAAACAAACCCAAACAAAAACCGAGTCATAGATACAGAGAACAAATAGATGGTTGCCAGAAGGGCAGGGGATGTAGTAGTGGGTAAAACAGGTGAATGGGATTAACAGGTACCACCATCCAGTTACATAATAAATAAGTGACCTGGCTGCAATATACAGCATAAGGAATTGGTCAATAATACTATAATCACTTTGTATGGGGACAGGTTGTTACTAGACTTATCACGCTGATCGTTTCATTATGTATGCAAGTATATAATACCTGAAGATAACATAATATTGTATGTCACCTACATTTCAATTTAAAAAAAAACTTAGCTGTAATAAACCTTTTAAGAAGAACAATGTCAGGCCATGTGGTTTGGTAATGAATAAATATTCAGGGACAAACTAACTTCTAATATGAATTTGGTAAGAGCATGACAGATATTTAGAAGGTTTACTTCTTCTAACTCTATAAATTAAAGTCAACTGGTCTAATTCTTAAAATATGAACCACTTTCTAGTTGGGTTCTGTTAATGGTCCCTCACATGTATAGTTGACTTAAAAAAGAACAACAACAACTCAAGCTGTACAAATGTCTGAGTGAAACTAACCTCTACAGTAGTCTTGAATGAAATGATTTTGCTAGTTTTTTAAACTTCGTTGACTTAACAGACATGGTCCTATCTCATTAGAAACAGAATAATACTTATCTTACCTTTAAAAAGGGAAATCTTTACTCTTCCTCTACCCTTAATATATCTATCTTTTAGAAAACTGGGCAGTCTAGCTAAACCTATGGTATTTTTTAATTTGAAAAAACAGAAACCATAAATCTGGGTTTCTAGGCTTAATATTTGACACAGGAAATGTTACTTTTAAATAAAATCTTATGGTTTTCTTTTACACCCTTGTGAAGAAAATTTTGGAAACTAAAACTTGATTATCTATGTTTTTTTCTTGATTGTTTCTCCTGGCTTTTCCAAAGACAGGAATGAGTTAAGTTGCATGGGTAAAACCCTCACAGGGTTCATGCAGAACCTAAACTACCATGAGAAACAAGTTTATTAGGAATATCTTTTGCACAGCACTTAATTTTTAGTGTGGCAAACCAGGAATTTATATAGTCCACCCTATTTATAGGTTTGCTCCTAATAATCAATTATAATTTATAATTTATGATTACTCCAAGTTCTTATTTAAGACCAATCCTTCACATATGCACAGGGACCTATTTTCTCTTGTCTTTCCAAGAATTTTACTCCTTAAATTGTTTCCTTTCTTCTTGCACTATTATATTTCCTCCTTTATTGGATACAGATATGGTGAAATAGTTCCCACTAAAAACCAAAAAATACTCTCTCTTGGTCCTTCTTCTCACCAGCTATTATCCTATTGATATTTATCTATGCCACTTCATAACAAAATTCCCTAAAAAATATTGTCTAATTTCATCTATAGTATTTGACCTTTTTAAAACACTTTGACCTTCATAAAACACCTTCTTCTCTTGGCTTCTCAATCACTACAGTCTCCCAGTCTTTCTTCTGTCTTCCTGACTATAACTTCTTGGTGTCCATCATTGACTCCTCCTCCTTTCCTGGACTTCCCAATATTGGGGTGTACTCAGGATCATTACTTGGTCAATCCTATACTTTTAAAGACCAGCTTTCTATGCTTATGATTCCCAACATTGTATCTCCTACTCCTTCTTACCTGTTTCCTGTCACTTACTTTTCTGACATTTCCACCATGATGTTTAACAGTTATCTAAACATGTTCAAATCAGAATTCTAAATTTGCAAGACCACCTTCCTCTTCCCTAAGAAATCTTCTTTATCACCAGAATCCTTCAGCTCAGTGAGAAATTCAATTGATTGCCCAGGCCAAAACCTTGAAATTATTTTTTAAATCTCTCTCCCATGTCCCACAGCCAAATTCACAGGTCTGATATAAAAATCTTAGCACTTTTTCACTTCCACATCCACTACCCTAATCAATAACACCACCAGATTATCACTTGGATTACTGCAATAACCTCTTAACTAGTTAGCCTGTTCCCTGCCTACATCTGTTTTTCCCTCAGATATGTTCATGATTTGCTTTCTTACTTTATTCAAGTCTCTGTTTAAATATAACCTCCTAAGTGGCCTTACCTGACCACTCATGCTGAATTGTCACCCTTTTCAACCCACTCACTATCTAACTCCTTTAATCTACATAAATTTTCTCTACAGCATCCTGAAATTTATTAGATATAAAGTTCAGTTCGGCTTCAATATTTCATCAAGATCTACTATTTGCCTTCACCTTCTGGTAGGCCCAATAAATAGATGCTTACTTTATAAATGTCCTGACATTCCCAGAAATGAATAATATAAATATGTGTATAAGCACAGATGTTACTACCCTATCTAATAAGTGTAACAATGTTACAAATGCCAACAAGGTATGACACTTAGATTTATTTAAAATATTAGATTATTTACTATCACATATAAATGGGCATTTTACATGCCACTTGGAGTGAAAATAACCCCTTATGTGCTCTATAGGTTGAAATTCTCTTGCTCTAAACTATAAATGAGAGTTTATTATTGCAAGAGTAAAGTTTTAAAAATAATCGTGAATGGGGCTTCCCTGGTGGCGCAGTGGTTGAGAGTCCGCCTGCCGATGCAGGGGACACGGGTTCATGCCCCGGTCCGGGAAGATCCCACATGCCGCAGAGTGGCTGGGCCCATGAGCCATGGCTGCTGAGCCTGCGCGTCTGGAGGCTGTGCTGCGCAACGAGAGAGGCCACAACAGTGAGAGGCCCGTGTACCGCAAAAAAAAAAAAAAAAAATCGTGAAAACTGTTAATTTTATATAAGAAAATTAAGAACTCTAGAGTTCAATAAATAGAGAAATTGATAATTATTACAAATATTGAGAGACTACAATAGCTAGATAAGTGTAAGGAAAAATGTTGGAAGCATTTTAGTCAAGAAATATTAATAAAAAATTAACTAATATGAAGAATAATATACATATTTGGTTATCTTGAAATTCAGACCTTTGTAAAATTGACATACTTGCATTTGCAACACTAAATAAAATTATTATTAAGAACAAAATTTAATTGTAAATTACTTAGTTTTATTTAACATGAGTCCTTCAAAGGGAGGTTCTAGTTGGGAATACTTTCTATCTTGTGAGAATGAAGTAACAATGAAATATTAACTTTGCCATCTTGGATTTTCTTAAGGAGAAACAAGGCCCTAATATCATTTACAAAAAAATCCAATATAAATCATCTTCAATCCAGGCATAAACAATTTTTAAAAATACAGAAAAGAAAAAAATAAAGAAAAATTAGATACATCAAATATTTATTTTCTCACTTTTAAAATTTCAAAACAATAGACATTAAACGGAATATTTATTTAGGAACAATTTTTCATTGAGGTTTCGAATTTGTGGAGGTTAAAAAAAAGCCTGACAAAATCATTAATATAGATTAACAATCGTTTTCAGGACATGAAGTATGAGGAGTTTTGAGATTTCTTTAAGCTATAGACCTTATGTTCAAGGTTCTTCCTAGAAAACATGTTACTGAAATATATTTTCCTAAACTATTTTTACTATTCACAAACAAGTTAATATTATTGGTAGTAATATTAAATATTCTACTTTAATATGTGCAATAGACAATTAGATAAGCATATATATCTTAAAGTCCTTTTAAAGTGTGACAATGTGTAAATTAACAATGAAACCAATCACTGCTTTTCTTGCTTGTGAAGAGTTTTCCAGCTGCAAATAGCTAACAACAAAGTGAACCTGATAGAATATACATTATAGAATGGAAAATCAGCATGCACTTATCATTGACAATGGAATAGTGGTGAGGACTATGACTGATTTAGGAAGCAAAGGTACACCATGTTTTGTTCACAACTTTCCATTGGGTTTTCAAAAATAACAGTATTTGATAGGACAGACTGATTGACTATAGTAGAAAAACTGTTAACTACTTTCATTCTTCTTCTTTAACCAAAGATAAAACTATATGACATAAAAGACATTTTTCAATTGTCTTGTTATATACTAATAACCTATGTTCATACCAGATGTGATAGAAAACTTTAAGTGGTAAAAATGGCTGTATAAAGCAAGGAAAACCTTGAAACAGTGTTTTGAAAATAAGGGTACCAACATGCAGATATTACTAACAATCACCAGTTACTTTCAGGGAAAGTAATTTGTTTGCTGCCAATTCTTCAAAAAACCAAACTTGTCTTAAGAGTTTAAATTCTCTGCATGTTTTCTGCTGTAAAGATCCTCTTACTGTGATACTCCAGGAAGCTGCTGAAATTGGTATGCATATGATAAAAGCTGAGATGCAGATAAAAATTCAGAGAAGATTTTGTTATCTTGAAAGCCAAATATGTTGCTATATTGTCACATTTCTAGACCCAAGATTTATCTTCTGCAAGCAGTACAAATAGCATGGTTTATAGGATTGCTTCTATAAAACTGCCAATCATCATAGACTACTGTTTAGTATTCCAAATGTGCAAGATAGTTGACTATAGGCAGAAGTAATCAGATGACAGTATTGAGAAATTACTGTTCCTGTACAAAATTTGACTCCTAAAATTCTGTAATTCTACTGTTATAGTAATAGCTATATTTTATTGGATAAAATTTCAGATATACTATACCCTAAGTTCATTCTATAATGGCGATAATCCAATTTAAAGTTTGACTGTATGTTAATCTTAAATCTCAGGATTTTGGCAAAGATGTATTTTTCTATGCAATTCTAATTTAATGTATTTATTTATTGTATATCTCCTTCACTAAATGTAGAGATTCTTATTGGCCGAGCAATGAATGGCACATAATAAAAGTTCAATAAACATTCACCGAATGATGAATAAATTAAAGAATATGAATAAAAAACACCCATAAGGTAGCTCTTCTAGCTCAGTATAGTACATGAAAATAGGGATGCTGGAGGTTTTTGACCACATACAGACTATTTTTTCAATTTTGTTTATGTAAGTTTTCCTATGAATATTTTTACAGAGTACCCAGTATGTGTAAAACATTGCAGTAATGACTGTGAAAGTTACTGAGTTAGGGGAAAAAAAGAGATTCCGTTTTCAGGAATGCAAAGTATTGCAGAACCTTGCAAAATAGATTAAAGATACCTCAGAAAATGAAAGAAAAGTAAACAATATAATTTTAATAAAATTACTTTTAAAGTTCAAGATATTAAGAGAAAATGAAACAAGACTTCAAATGTTAGATGGTGGAACAGAGTAGAGAGTTAAACAATAGTGTTCATTGGGTAGATTTAAATAGAAACTAAAATCTCAGAAATATCTCATGGGTACTACAAAAATACATCTCAGGAGGTATATGAATCATGATGATTGGGAAGCTTGAAAGAGATTTATGTCAGTTTGCTTGAGAATAACCCTAAGATTGACTGAATCATTCATTTATTCAACTGTTATTTATTGAAAAACCTACTTGTGTAAGACACTGTTCTACATGCTTGGATAGAGCAGTAAACAGACAAAAATCTCTGCCCTTATCAAGCTTCCATTTTAGTGGAGGAATACAGAGAAAACAAACAAACAAACAAATAAGTAAAATATATAGACTATTACGTGGAGATATAGGCTACAGAAAAAAATTTAAAAGGGAAACAGGATGTAAAGTATCAAGGAAGAGGAGAGTTACAATCTGAAATAGGATGGTCCTGAAGGGACAAAGAAACTTCCTTCCTTGCAAAAAAAAAAAAAAAAAAAAAAAGAAAAAAAAAGAAACAAGGGAAAAAGAAAAACTTCCTTGCAGACATCTGAGGGAGAGCATTCCAGGTAGAGGAAACAGGAAGAATAAAGTCCCTTTGAGGGAGTGTGCCAGGCTGTTCATTGAAAAGCAAGGAGACCAGTATGGCTGGAACAGAATAAATTAGGAAGCAAAAAGTAGGAGAGGAAATCAGAGAGGTAAACGGGCCAGATCTTGTAGGTTGCTATAAGGATTTTGTTACTCTGGATGAGATGAGAAACCGTGGGGAAATTTCCAAGAGAGAAGTGATATAATCTGACACTTTAACCAGAATATTTAGACTACTGGGTTGAGAACTGACCAGAAAGGAGACCAGGGTGGAAGCAGGACTAGTCAGGTGGCAGCTGCACCAATAATGACTTCAATCAAGGTAGTAGCAGTGAAAAGTGGTGAGAGGTATCTCAGAATATATTTTGAACGTACAGCCAAGGTAATTTTTCTGATTGAATGGATGCAGTGTATGAGAGGAGAAGAGTTAACAATGATTCCAAGACCTTGTGCCTATGCCTCAAGAAAGGTGGAGATATCATTTACTTTTACGGGAAAGACTGCAGGTAGCACAAGTTTTTCAGTAAAGGGCAGGAGTTCAGTTTTGATTATGTTAAGTTTGAGATGTTTATTAAACACCCAAGTGAAAATACTGAGTATACACCAGAGTTAGGGGAGAATACTGGGCTGGAGCTATAAATCTGAGAATAATAAACATTTAGATGGGATTCATAGGCATGAGATCACTATGGGTGGAGTACAGATAGAAAAGGTCAGAGGACTGTGCTCTAGGGAATCCAATTAGAGATGAGGGAATACAAAATCCAGAGAAATAGACAGATAAAAAACAGAAGTGTGTGGTGACCTTGAGGCCAATTTATAAAAAGGTTTCAAGGGGTAGAAACATCTTTTAAAAATGTTGCTGATAGATATCAAAAACTCTGAGATATTATTATAGAAAGGGAAGTTGAGTGTGAGTTCTATCATTTATCATATACATTTTGTAAACTATTCTTGAATATGGGGTTTTACTTTTCCCATCTTTAAAAATGGAAATAAAAATATCTACCTCATATGTTATAAATATTACTAGATTGCGTCTAAAGCACATGTATGCCTGAGATCCAAAATGCTCAGTTCTTATAAATATTCATTTTTCTTTCTATTCTTCATTTGATCATTTAAAAAGTTTGAGTATATGTTTGAAGTGGTGCACTGAAAGAAAAGAAAGTGATCTGAAGCTCAAATATAGGTCACTAGTACATTTTACTGCTAGGGAAGTGAGAAGAGCTATTTAGATGAACACAAAAAGGGCATAATGAGCCACATTTCTAGATCTAGAAATGCCAGTCTGATTTATTAGTGACAATTAAGGTTAAAGGGGAAGAAATAAGAGCTAGAGGCTCACAGATATTTTTTTTTCAATGAAGAATTAGTTTTCTTGAAGTGGGCCATAGGAGTAAAATGCAAAGTGAAAAGTTAAAGCAATCTATGTGGCTAACAACAAGCATCTTTGCAGACATGCGAGAGACTGTGTGCCTGAATATTTGAACAAAAAATAGGAAGTAGCACCTAAAAAGAATCTCAGAAAAACATAAGAGTGAAGGGGCTGATGCCTATACTAGAGAAAAATATGCTTCCCAGCGTTCCACAGTGGGAGCGGATGGAAGGAAGCAACATAACATTAGCGTCTGCTGATAGAAAAGGTACTTTGGTATAGTCTACTACACAGTGCCGAACTGAGGCCTAATTCAGACTTAATTCAGGCCATTACAGGAACGGAGATAGCATTAAGTGCTTCTAGGTTGCAGTACTTCTGCTATTTATTCCTAGAGTACTGCACTTCCTTTATCATTTTGATTGTTGTGGCTTATTTGTTGTCTTTCCTGATAAACTCTAAGGATAGTTTATATGTCATGCTGAATGGCATTTATTAATAATAATAACAATAATAACTAATTACTTTTATTGCTTAAATCTCCCCAGATTTCAAGGACCTTAACAGTTGATATAAACAAGATTCCATCATAAGAATGAAGGGTGGCAGGATTTGGTAGTATATGAGTGTACCAGCCACTGGCTTGAGTTAGGCCAAAAAAGTTGTGTAGAGTTCAATAAGTCACTATAAATTTTAAAACGAAAGACAGAACCTAAGGAGAAGCTCAGTCCTAAAAAATGAGCATGAAAGCTTGCCAATGACACATGGCACCCCAAGTTTGGTTAGCAGTAGAAGTAAAATGAGACATTCAGGAGCACATTAAACATGTGCAGAATACTGGATCTGTTTAGCACACCCAAACCTAACTGGGTACTCGATATGAAGGTCTTATATCCTTAAATAGAATCGACTCATGAGCTAGGTTGGAACAGAAATTGCAGGTGTAGAGTCAAGGGATCCAACTGTGAGAAGTTGAAAATAAGAAGACAGAGGGAAAAAGGCAAATGCTGGCCCCACAGATTTATGAACTTGGTAGAGAACATGCTGGAATTTAAAATGATCAACACAGAAAAATCAGACTATACCAGGGAGAACTTCTGCAGAGGCTATTCTGCAGGCCAAAGGGGAAACAAACAGTGGAAATCAGGAACCAAAGAAACTCTCGGAAGATGTTATTTCTGAAGAAAGAGCAGAAAAACTTGAAGTCAGGAAAATAATTCTAGGGTCTCAATAGGAAATAATATGTTATGTATATTATATTATATTTATATATCTAGTCCATTCATTTGTTCATTCATTTATTCAGAAGGCAGTATGCTACATATTAGAAATACAGTGGAATTATTATTATTTTTTAAGTCCTTGTCCTAAAGGATCTTAGACACCATAGGATAAATGACTGCAAGACTCTCTTTGGCTGAGACTGCATGGGTACCTAGAGGTTCTCTGGCTCTCTCTAAATCACCAGCATTTAGAGGACAGTATTAAACCCACGTCACCCAGTAGAGTAAGACTCTCTCCATATTGAAAAATGACCCTCTAAAACATAATCTGATTTCTCTCCTTAATATCCCACAGTGTTCCCTTTTGCCCTTATGATCAAATATAATCCCTTAATACAGTATCATAACATGGCCTTTCCTCCTCCACCAGCCTAATCTCTGAACACCCTTCCTTGCACTCTGTGCTCTGCTTTTAGTTACTTGAAAGCGCATGGCTTACTCTTGACTCTGAACTTCCTCTTGTCTGGCACAGTCTTTCCGCTTGTCTGGCAGTCTTTCTTCTTGTCCTCGCTTCGTCTATTCCTACTAAGCTTTCAGCTTAAGCATCACTTCCCTGTTCCCATGTAGGTTAGGTACTCCTGCCATTTGCTCCCATAGTACTAGACTTCCTTTGTCACTCTTATTGTTGCTGTTTATTCGGTTGTTTATTTTTTCTGATAAATTGTAAGGATAGTTCCTTGGGACACAATGTATGTCTATTTTGTTTATCATTCTATATTCAGCAACCTCAGCACAGTGCATGGCATGAAGATAGAATTTTTAATTGCTAAATGAATGAATGTAAGAAATTTAAATTCTGTGAGGTAGAAACTGTATCAATGTACTAATCATTTTATCTCCAGTATTTCACTCAAAGCTTAGCATAAAGTTGTTGCTTATAATATGTTTGCCTGACTAAATAAATGGATGCCATCTTGACCCAGTCACTCTCACCTTATCTGCACAAAACCCCTGTAATGATCAGGCACTATGTGTAATACTCTCAGTAGCTTGTTCTGTTTCCTATATGTTATGCCCTAAAATGAAAGGCTCTGGGATTTTAAACCATGGCTGGAACTGGGCTCAACCTGCTGTGTACCTGTTTGGAATCAGTCTGATCATTACACTTTCATAAATAACCAAAAGCTGCCATTTTCTCAGATCTCTGAAAATAGTACTTCTAATTCTCCCTGCCCTCCTAATATTCTCAGCCCTTTCTTCCCCACCTAAGTAGCCACACTGTTCCTCTAAACTTTGTAAGTTGCTTTGGTTACTTATCTGTGAAACATAAAAGGCACGTATGAAATCAAAGGACCTGGCAGACACTTGACTAGATGGAAAGTGAAACCCAAACATTAAAGTTTATCTTAGGGAAGCAGATATCTGTACATTCATAACTGAAAAAAAAATTAAGGCAGGAAAACAATAAAAATATATCCTTAAGTGGTGACATAAATGATGAATTATTGCATATTCCCTAGGTAGAAAGATAAGATAAACTATGGTCAAGCCTGAAAATTATCCTGAACGTTAGAAGGATATTTTATCATTATAAGTAAGGCTAAATGCCTATAAAGCTTTTTAGAAAGTCACACAGTGAAAAAGTTTTCAGTTTTGATGATCAGTATACAATATACTGAGTATGAATAATCATGCCAGAAAATTGTAATAATTTATGTAAAACTGCTTTAAATGATGTTAATTTCAGTATCAGTAATACATGTATTATATGCACATAGCATAATTATTAAGCATACTTACACATGTAGTGTAATAAGAGCTATCCATTGGCAGCAAATAAAGTTTCTGCCCTTTATAAAAATAATCTAATGCAAATAATACTGATACATATATTAAGTGACAAATTATCACAGCCAGGCAATTATAACACACCAAGGACTTCAGAGCATTTCTGTATTTTTCTAAGAGCACTGATGGACTATTTGTCCTTCCTCTTCTGACTTCTCTATCCTTCCTTCCCTCCATTTTTCTGGCATTTATTGATAGATTATATCCGGACATATACACAGTAGATAGGAAGATGGGTAAATCCGAGTCCCTGCCTTGTTCTTCTCTATCTGTTAATTTTAAACTCATTTTCAGATCCAGTAGTTCCTTCTTCAATAATCCTACAACTGAGAGGTTGATTATACTGGAAGACAAATAAACATTCAGATGAGTTCTGGCCCCTTCAAAGGATTTGCAGACTGGCAGGATAGAGTAAGAAGAGAGGAAAAGATGAAATTACACAACAAGGCAAGGCCCCCCTAGAGGAAGTGTCTAAAGAGATGAGAGCAGATGAAATCAAGTATACAGCTCTAGAGATGAGGCTTCAACAGCAGAAGGTCAACTACTTTTGTATTAGAACAAAGATGGTGAGGGTGGGTTTAGACAAATTTGTAGGTGGGAGGGAAGGGTAGGCATTTTCAAGTGGTCATATTTCATAGCTTGAATTTTCTCTGTAAGGTAAAAAGCAGGGTGTTCTGCTAAGGGAAAAGTTAAAGATGTGGACAGGTATGTGCACTACTAAAAAAGAAAAATGAATGAGGATTGCTGTATCTAGAAGGACACTGATCAAGTTACTCCTAATAAGCTGATATGACAAAGAATGTTATTTGTGAAAGCAGTATAATAAGCAGAGGAGGAAGGCAGTAAGACAGTGCAAAACCACACAGGAATAGGGGTACATTGCGTGCACCAACTGACCTATAACATTCTCTATTCCTTAAAAAAATAATCACCTTGTCTTTCTCCATCTATATCATTCCTTATTCTGTTCAATTTTCCTTCATTTACCTGACTGGGCCACTCTGAAAAAACTTGATCAATTTGGAAAAAAACCAAAATAAAACAGAAAAAAAACAGCTCCCTGTAGGGGGGACACACCCTAAAGCAAATTAGTCACAGTTATGAATAAGTTTCAGTTACCATCTATACGATCCATCTATATTAAAATTGTAGATTTTTCTCTAAATTCTCAAAAATTATGAAAAGCCACACTACACAGAGAGAACACAGTCTTTTTTTGTGTTTTTTTTTTTAAAGAGTGCTAGGTAAAATCACAGATGACAGAATAAGAAAGGAATATATGGTGCTCTATGAACAAAATCATAATATTTTCACTAGTTGCTAGCAGAATGGTTAACAATATGAGAGTTTATACTACAATCATCATATAGTCATACAATTACTAAATAATTTCATCTTACCTGTATTGCAAGGGCACGAGCTACAAGGCCTCTAAGGTATTGTAAAGGATCTTCTGGACCTTCCCACTTGCTTTGCCATGTGAGAGGACACTGCAATTTTAAAAGGATCAAAATTAAGTTTATATATACAGTATTACATATAAAAGATCTTTTAACATTAGTGTGATGGGGAAAATATTTTGGCATAATATATATTATGTGTATCATGAATTCATTTCATTAAGATATGTCTTTTTCTATTTTATACACAGTATCAATAATGTATATGTGTCAATCCCAGTGTATGTATAAAATAGACAACTGATGGGAACATACTGTATAGCACAGGGAACTCTACCTAATGCACTGTGGTAACCTAAATGGGAGGGAAGTCCAAAAGGAAGGGGATATCTGTATATGTATGGCTGATTCATTTTGTTGTGCAGTGGAGGCTAACAAAACATTGTAAAGCAACCATACTCCATAAAAAAATTAATAAAAAATTTTTTAAAGATATGTCTTTTTCTTTGATCTTATTTCATTAAAATTGAATGATAAAAAGAGTCAGAATGAATTGACCTGTTTCTCTAAAAGGAAATATTTTTAAGTAAAAATTCTTGAAAGAATAAACAAATGAACATAAACCGGTATATAGAAAGTAGCAAGCCATGTTTTCTTGAAACAATATGTAATGAAATCAAATTAAATTTCACAAATTCATTTTAAAAGTAGTAAAGACAAAAAACAACTAGTCTTGTGTCCCTACAGAACTACAGAAATTTTACCTCGCAAACCACACCGGATATATGACAAAAAAAGAATAAAACAGAAAATACTCTAAATTAAAGAAATAAATAGAACCTTTCTAGAAAAGTTAACTTTTTAATATCTGACCTTCTTTTAACTGACATTCTCTATTAATACATTCTTTATAATATTCCTTTTCTGTGAGGCTTTCTGGATTTTTCAAATATTATATAACTATCATTCAAACTTAATACTTACTTTTCTCAAGTGGAATAATAAGGAGAGAGCATCAATTTCTTAACCCCAAACACTGTCTGATTACATAGCTGAGAAACTACTCCAGGCTAGAGTATATCAACAATGTATGGAAAATGGAAATTGTAAGATAACAAACCTTACAGTGAAAAAAAGACCTTAGAAAACATCTAGTTCAATTACTCTAGGTGAATGAAGTAAGCCTTCTTAGGAATATGGTAGCTAAGTGCTGGAGCAATGCTGTGAACTGAAACAGGTGTGATGATTTTAAAACATGACCCCTAATTCCTTTGACAATTCTCCTATGGAGACTTGAAGTCTGCTCTTCTTCTTAAATAAGTGTCCTGTGAATATAGCAGAAGTGATGTGGTGCCAGTTTCCAGGTCCAGGTCTTAAGAAAGTGGTTGCTTGTATTTCCTGTCTTTTGTGACTCTTGGTCTTGGAACCCATCCAACATATTGTGAAGTCCAATTTTTGGAGAGGCCCAAGTGGAGACGAACTGAGGCTCCCAGCTCTCAGGCAGCACTGACTTGCCAGCCATATGAGCGAGCAGAGTGGAAGAGACAAGCTTTCTCTACCAAGGTCTACCCAAATTTCAGATCTGTAAGCTTAAAATAAAATGATTTTTTAAAAAATTATTATGTTTTAAACTGGTAAGTTTTGGTGGGATTTGTTTTACAGCAAGACTTAACCGATACAGTTCTTTGGTATCCAGAAGTAGGGTTCTACCTTAACAAAAACCTAAAACATATGGCACTAGATTTGAGACTGGGTGGTGGGCTGAAGCTGGAAGATCCTTCAAAAGAATGTAAATGAAAACATAAAGGACTTCTAAGAGAAAGGTGGAGGTCTAAGGGACTTTGAGGACTTAAAGGAAAGGGAGGAAACAATCCCAGACAGACAAAAGTACTCTCGGGACCTTAAGGGCATGTCTTGCAGATCCTTTCTGTTAAACAATAAGGCTTCGATGAATCTTAAGGGTGTTGTCCCACAGCCAACACACAAGAAGCCTAAGGTAGAGAAAAAGGCTTATCACAAGATTTACGGCCATAGTTTTTGTCTAATGTTGTGAATCTCAATGAGATTCAAAGCAAACTCACAATCATAGAATATTGTTCTGGTGTAAGCTTCATCTGTTTGGGATTAATGAGGAACAGAGGGCGCAATTAAAAGAGAACTTTGTACCCCAGAATCCCTATGGGTGGGAAGCAGGTTGAGAAAAACACTCAGCTGCAAACATGGCTAAATCTTATTGAAATGTATGGACAATTAAGAGACGAGAATCAACAGCTCAGAGGGCAAAATCAAGAGCCATGGATAATTATTCCCAGGGAACAATATGGAATCCTAATAAAGGAACTGAAAACATAAGCTTGCTTAGATTTCAGAATTGCTAAGGACACGTGAGCCTCCCATTTCCTCATTTTTTGAGTGGGAATGTCTATTGTAGTTACCTGTCCTACCATTTTATATTGGGTTTGTAGGGGACAATAACTTATCTCTGCATGTTATACGTCTTTAGTTGAAAACCATGCTTGAGAAACTGTTTTTGAAGAACCAAACCCAAGAAGCCTCACCCATACTTGCACCTGATTTTGATGACAACATCCGGCCTGAGGCTGTAAAGGAATGAGACATCTGGGGAAACTTGGAAGGAGATGAGCATTTTACATGTGGGAGAAATGCAAATAATTTGTGCCCAAAGGGCAGACTGCAGCAGCTTCAAAATATGGTTCCAAAATTACTTGATACTCTTCCCATTGAGAGTTGAGGTCTATATCCACCTCACCCCTTGACAACCCGACCAATAGAATAAGGGAGAAGTGACGCTTTATCAGTTTTAAGATCTAGGTCTTAACAAATTCACAGCTGTCATTTCCTCTTTCTTGGGGTATACACTTTTAGAACCAAGATACCATGTTGTGAAGAAGCCAAGTAGTCCATATAGAGAGGCCCATGTGGAGACATCTAGAGAGCAACCAAGGCCTCTAGCCATCAGTCCCGATAAACTACCAGCCAATAATCAGCACCACCTAGCCAGCACCGTGACTGAGCGTCCATTAAGTAGATCCTCCTGCTCTAAGCTGAACTGACTCAGTTGGTGTCACACGAAGCAAAGACAAGCCTTCCCCACCAGACCCTGCCCAAACCGCACATTCATGAGCTAAATAAATGATTGTTCTTGTTTTCAGCCATTTAGTTTCAGGGTAGTTTATTACATAGCAATAGATAGCTGATAGGTCAGGTTTTCACATTCTAAGTTTTATGCTTTTCCTATTGTAGAAAGATAGCTCCTTTATATAGTGTTTAATTACATAAAGTAAGTAAGTTACTGTGGTAGGCAACCTTTAAGGTGCTCCCAGTGATCCCTGCCATTTGGCATTCATATCCATCCTTGTGAAATTCCCTCACTTTGAGTATGAACTGGTTTTAGGGACTTGCTTCTAAGGAAAGAATATAGCAAAAGTGAAGAGAAGCCACTTCTGAGAGTAGGGTACAAATATTGTGACTTCTGTCTACTCACTTTCTCTTCATCTCTTCCCTGTTCACTCTGTGTGAACAAGTTGCATACTGTGTGTTGCTTTATGGAGATGCCCATGTAGCAAGGAACTAATATGTCCAGTCAACAATAAGTGAGGACCTGAGGGCTGCCAACAGCCATCCCATACGTGGTCTGAGAGGCTGCAGTAATTGCAGCCCTGGTGACACCTGACTGCAGACTTGTGGGAGACCCTAAGACAGAACACCTAGCTAAGCTACCCCCAGATCCCGACTCATAGAAACTGTAATGTAATAACTTTTCATTGTTTTGTGTCACTGAATTCTAGGGCAATTTATTACACAGCAATAGATAACTAAGAGAGCTATCAATATTAGTGTCAGATGTAATACTTTCACTCAATACATATTCAAGTCCTTCTTGTCCATCCATTCAGCAATTACTGAGAGCCTATAATGTGCAGGCATTATAAGGTCCTGGCTATCATGGAGCTTACATTTTACTGGGGGATAAAGCCAATATACTTATTTCTAAATATAGTATAAGAAAAAGACTATACAGTGCTAAATCTTAGGTAGAGAATTACAACATGATATGTGATATGACCGAAGTAATATGAAATGATAGTGATATGATAGAAGACTATGAGGAATAAAATCTCCAATCTAAAGAACATTAGAAACCAGTAAAGGAGATACACAGCTAATGTCCCTAATGGTGTTTTTCTTTTTTTTTTTCTACTAGGTCTGTGTCTTTATTCCTGTCTTACCCCTATGTTCTTCATGACATTTTTTTCTTAAATTCCATATATATGTGTCAGCATACAGTATTTGTCTTTCTCTTTCTGACTTACCTCACTCTGTATGACAGACTCAAGGTCCATCCACCTCATTACAAATAGCTCAATTTCGTTTCTTTTTATGGCTGAGTAATATTCCATTGTATATATGTGCCACACCTTCTTTATCCATTCTCCGATGATGGACACTTAGGTTGTTTCCATCTCCAGGCTATTGTAAATAGGGCTGCTATGAACATTTTGGTACATGACTCTTTTTGAATTATGGTTTTCTCAGGGTATATGCCCAGTAGTGGGATTGCTGGGTCATATGGTAGTTCTATTTGTAGTTTTTTAAGGAACCTCCATACTGTTCTCCATAGTGGCTGTACCAATTCACATTCCCACCAGCAGTGCAAGAGTGTTCCCTTTTCTCCACACCCTCTCCAGCATTTATTGTTTCTAGATTTTTTGATGATGGCCATTCTGACTGGTGTGAAATGATATCTCATTGTAGTTTTGATTTGCATTGCTCTAATGAGTAAAGATGTTGAGCATCCCTTCATGTGTTTGTTGGCAGTCTGTATATCTTCTGTGGAGAAATGTCTATTTAGGTCTTCTGCCCATTTTTGGATTGGGTTGTTTGTTTTTTTGTTATGGAGCTGCATGAGCTGCTTATAAATTTTGGAGATTAATCCTTAGTCAGTTGCTTCATCTGCAAATATTTTCTCCCATTCTGAGAGTTGTCTTTTGGTCTTGTTTATGGTTTCCTTTGCTGTGCAAAAGCTTTGAAGTTTCATTAGGTCCCATGCGTTTATTTTTGTCTTTATCTCCATTTCTCTAGGAGGTGGGTCAAAAAGGATCTTGCTGTGATTTATGTCATAGAGTGTTCTGCCTATGTTTTCCTCTAAGAGTTTGATAGTGTCTGGCCTTACATTAAGGTCTTTAATCCATTTTGAGCTTATTTTTGTGTATGGTGTTAGGGAGTGATCTAATCTCATACTTTTAAATGTCCCTGTCCAGTTTTCCCAGCACCACTTATTGAAGAGACTGTCCTTTCTCCACTGTACATTCCTGCCTCCTTTATCAAAGATAAGGTGACCATATGTCTGTGGGTTTATATCTGGGCTTTCTATCCTGTTCCATTGATTTATCTTTCTGTTTTTGTGCCAGTACCATACTGTCTTGATTACTGTAGCTTTGTAGTATAGTCTGAAGTCAGGGAGCCTGATTCCTCCAGCTCCATTTTTCGTTCTCAAGATTGCTTTGGCTATTCGGGGTCTTTTGTATTCCCATACAAATTGTGAAATTTTTTGTTCTAGTTCTGTGAAAAATGCCAGTAGTAGTTTGATAGGGATTGCATTGAATCTGTAGATTGCTTTGGGTAGTAGAGTCATTTTCACAATGTTGATTCTTCCAATCCAAGCACATGGTACATCTCTCCATCTATTTGTATCACCTTTAATTTCTTTCATCAGTGTCTTATAATTTTCTGCATACAGGTCTTTTGTCTCCTTAGGTAGGTTAATACCTAGATATTTTATTCTTTTTGTTGCAATGGTAAATGGGAGTGTTTCCTTGATTTCACTTTCAGATTTTTCATGATTAGTATATAGGAATGCCAGGGATTTCTGTGCATTAATTTTGTATCCTGCTACTTTACCAAATTCATTGATTACCTCTAGTAGTTTTCTGGTAGCATCTTTAGGATTCTCTATGTAGAGTATCATGTCATCTGCAAACAGTGACAGCTTTACTTCTTCTTTTCCGATTTGGAGTCCTTTTATTTCCTTTTCTTCTCTGATTGCTGTGGCTAAAACTTCCAAAACTATGTAGAATAAGAGTGGTGAGAGTGGGCAACCTTGTCTTGTTCCTGATCTTAGTGGAAATGGTTTCAGTTTTTCACCATTGAGGACGATGCTGGCTGTGGGTTTGTCATATATGGCCTTTATTATGCTGAGGAAAGTTCCCTCTATGCCTACTTTCTGCAGGGTTTTTATCATAAATCGGTGTTGAATTTTGTTGAAAGCTTTCTCTGCATCTATTGAGATGATCATATGTTTTTTCTCCTTCAGTTTGTTAATATGGTGTAGCACGTCGATTGATTTGAATACATTGAAGAATCCTTGCATTCCTGGAATAAACCCCACTTGATCATGGTGTATGATCCTTTTAATGTGCTGATGGATTCTGTTTGCTAGTATTTTGTTGAGGATTTTTGCATCTATGTTCATCAGTGATATTGGCCTGTAGTTTTCTTTCTTTATGACATCCTTGTCTGGTTTTGGTATCAAGGTGATGGTGGCCTCGTAGAATGAGTTTGTGAGTGTTCCTCCCTCTGCTATATTTTTTAAGTGTTTGAGAAGGATAGGTGTTAGTTCTTCTCTAAATGCTTGATAGAATTCGCCTGTGAAGCCATCTGGTCCTGGGTTTTTGTTTGTTGGAAGATTTTTAATCACAGTTTCAATTTCAGTGCTTGTGATTGGTCTGTTCATATTTTCTATTTCTTCCTGATTCAGTCTTGGCAGGTTGTGCATTTCTAAGAATTTGTCCATTTCTTCCAGGTTGTCCATTTTATTGGCATAGAGTTGCTTGTAGTAATCTCTCATGATCTTTTGTATTTCTGCAGTGTCAGTTGTTACTTCTCCTTTTTCATTTCTAATTCTATTGATTTGAGTCTCCTCCCTTTTTTTCTTGATGAGTCTGGCTAATGGTTTATCAATTTTGTTTATCGTCTCAAAGAACCAGCTTTTAGTTTTATTGATCTTTGCTATCATTTCCTTCATTTCTTTTTTATTTATTTCTGATCTGATTTTTATGATTTCTTTCCTTCTGCTAACTTTGGGATGTTTTTGTTCTTCTTTCTCTAATTGCTTTAGGTGCAAGGTTAGGTTGTTTATTCGAGATGTTTCCTGTTTCTTAAGGTAGGATTGTATTGCTATAAACTTCCCTCTTAGAACTGCTTTTGCTGCATCCCATAGGTTTTGGGTCATCGTGTCTCCATTGTCATATATTTTTAGGTATTTTTTAATTTCCTCTTTGATTTCTTCAGTGATCACTTCGTTATTAAGTAGTGTATTGTTTAGCCTCCATGTGTTTGTATTTTTTACAGCTCTTTTCCTGTAATTGATGTCTAGTCTTATAGCACTGTGGTCAGAAAAGATACTTGATACAATTTCAATTTTCTTAAATTTACCAAGGCTTGATTTGTGACCCAAGATATGATCTATCCTGGAGAATGTTCCATGAGCACTTGAGAAAAATGTGTATTCTGTTGTTTTTGGATGGAATGTCCTCTAAATATCAATTAAGTCCATCTTGTTTAATGTATCATTTAAAGCTTGTGTTTCCTTATTTATTTTCATTTTGGATGATCTGTCCATTGGTGAAAGTGGGGTGTTAAAGTCCCCTACTATGATTGTGTTACTGTCGATTTCTCCTTTTATGGCTGTTAGTATTTGCCTTATGTATTGAGGTGCTCCTATGTTGGGTGCATAAATATTTACAATTGTTATATCTTCTTCTTGGATCGATCCCTTGATCATTACGTAGTGTCCTTCTTTCTCCCTTCTAGTAGTCTTTATTTTAAAGTCTATTTTGTCTGATATGAGAATTGCTACTCCAGCTTTCTTTTGGTTTCCATTTGCATGGAATATCTTTTTCCATCCCCTTACTTTCAGTCTGTACGTGTCTCTAGGTCTGAAGTGGGTCTCTTGTAGACAGCATATATATGGGTCTTGTTTTTGTATCCATTCAGCCAATCTGTGTCTTTTGGTGGGAGCATTTAGTCCATTTACATTTAAGGTAATTTTCGATATGAATGTTCCTATTCCCATTTTCTTAATTGTTTTGGGTTCGTTATTGTAGGTCTTTTCCTTCTGTTGTGTTTCTTGCCTAGAGAAGTTCCTTTAGCATTTGTTGTAAAGCTGGTTTGGTGGTGCTGAACTCTCTCAGCTTTTGCTTGTCTGTAAACATTTTAATTTCTCCATCAAATCTGAATGAGATCCTTGCTGGGTAGAGTAATCTTGGTTGCAGGTTTTTCTCCTTCATCACTTTAATTATGTCCTGCCACTCCCTTCTGGCTTGTAGAGTTTCTGCTGAGAGATCAGCTGTTAACCTGATGGGGATTCCCTTGTGTGTTATTTGTTGTTTTTGCCTTGCTGCTTTTAATATGATTTCTTTGTGTTTAATTTTTGACAGTTTGATTAATATGTGTCTTGGCGTATTTCTCCTTGGATTTATTCTGTATGGGACTCTCTGTGCCTCCTGGACTTGATTATCTATTTCCTTTCCCATATTAGGGAAGTTTTCAACTATAATCTCTTCAAATATTTTCTCAGTCCCTTTCTTTTTCTCTTCTTCTTCTGGAACCCCTATAATTCGAATGTTGGTGCGTTTAATGTTGTCCCAGAGGTCTCTGAGACTGTCCTCTGTTCTTTTCATTCTTTTTTCTTTATTTTCCTCTGCAGCAGTTATTTCCACTATTTTATCTTCCACCTCACTTATCCGTTCTTCTGCCTCAGTTATTCTGCTATTGATCCCATCTAGAGTATTTTTCATTTCATTTATTGTGTTTTTAATTGATGCTTGATTCATCTTTAGTTCTTCTAGGTCCTTGTTAACTGTTTCTTGCATTTTGTCTATTTCCAAGATTTCGGATCTTGGAAATAGAATCTTGGATCATCTTTACTATCATTATTCTGAATTCTTTTTCAGGTAGACTGCCTATTTCCTCTTCATTTGTTAGGTCTGGTGGGTTTTTATCTTGCTCCTTCACCTGCTGTGTGTTTTTCTGTCTTCTCATTTTGCTTATGTTACTGTGTTTGGCATCTCGTTTTTGCAGGCTGCAGGTTCATAGTTCCCGTTGTTTTTAGTGTGTGTCCCCAGTGGCTAAGGTTGGTTTAGTGGGTTGTGTAGGCTTCCTGGTGGAGGGGACTAGTGCCTGTGTTCTGGTGGATGAGGCTGGATCTTGTCTTTCTGGTGGACAGGTCCACTTCTGGTGGTGTGTTTTGGGGTGTCTGCGGACTTTTTATGATTTTAGGCAGCCTCTCTGCTAATGGGTGGCGTTGTATTCCTGTCTTGCTAGTTGTTTGGCATAGGGTGGCCAGCACTGTAGCTTGCTGGTCGTTGAGTGAAGCTGGGTGCTGGTGTTGAGATGGAGATCTCTGGAAGATTTTCACCGTTTGATATTTTGTGGAGCTGGGAGGTCTCTTGTGGACCAGTGTCCTGAAGTTGGCTCTCCCACCTCAGAGGCACAGCACTGACTCCTGGCTCCTCAATTTGGGATGATTTGTTGTCTATTCATATATTCCACAGATGCAGGGTACATCTAGTTGATTGTGGAGCTTTAATCCGCTGCTTCTGCCTAATGGTGTTTTAAGAATGACTTATATAGCATGTTTCTGGAGCTAAGAGGAAAACAATGATTTAATCAAAGAAATCTTAGTAAAGGAAGTAAAGGAAGCTTCCTTAGTAAAGGAAGCTTTGAAAGTTGTGTTGAATTTTGACAAAGGTAGACACAACTGGAGGGGACTTTTTAAGCTAACATTTATGTGTTAGTAACTGTGCTGAGCGCTGGATATGTACCAGAAGCAGGTACTATTGTAATTTCCATTTCACAGTGGAGAAAATGGAGACACAAAGAGAACATCATATCCAAAATCACAGAGCTGGTAAATGGCAAGTCCACGATGTGAACCCAGGTAACCTAACTCTAGAATCTGTCAGCATTAATTCTGCCTCCAACATATTTTACATTTCTATAATGTAATTTCTATATTACACCATTTGAGATTTGTCAACTGAACAAAGATGCACAATGTGAGAGTTGTGCATTAAGTTTTACTTGGGGCAAATTCAGGACTATAGTCCGGGAGACAGCATTTCAGATAGTTCCAAGAAACTCCTCCAAAGAGGTAGGGGGGAAGGTCAGTATATGTGTGATTTTGATGAAAGGGGAGTACATGCAATCAAGCACATATTTTTTGCAGAAGGTTCCTGCTAGTTTCATGAAGATTCAACATGACAATTATGTATTGGGAATTAAAGTTATAATTATGGGGAAACTAAGGCTTAGAGTAGGTTTATTTAACTAAACTTTTTTTTTTTAATCTAAATGGTAGAGAACTTGAACCCAGGTCTAACTCTAAATGTAAACTTTTTGTTATCCCATGTTTTTCATGAAATATGTCATAAAAGCAAAACAGGATACAAGCAGATTTCCTAATTCACTCTTTTTGAAGCATCAATTAATTAATTGACAACTCAGCAAATCACCTGTTAAATAGTTGTTATTTGTCAATCATTTGTTAGGTCCTGTGCATACAAAGTTATAACACAATCCCTGTTCACAGAAGTTTGCGCTAGAGGGGGAAATAAATAATAAAAGAAGATAGCTACAGACAATACAGTAAGTTCCCTGATAATGACAAGCACTGTGCTTGTGAAACACAGATGTAAGGTACACCAAATTCAAACTGTGCCTAAGGACAAGAGTCAGGAAAGGCTTCCTGGTGGAGATAATGCTTGAGGTGAGTCTCAAAAGATAAACAGCTTACAGTAAAGTAAAGAAGGACAGTAAGAAAAGGAAGCGGCATTAATAAAAAAGACGTGAGACAACTGGGCTGATGGTCAGACCGTGAAGCTTTTGAATGTTTATACTGAGAAGCTTAATCTGGAAAGCAATGATAAAACTAAATTACACTTTAACTAGGGAAGTGACACAATCATATTTGGAATTTAGAAAGATTATCCTAGTAGAAATAGGGAGAACAAGCATTAGGGTGATGAAACTGCAGTCAGAGAGGTGAATTAGGAGGGTACTGTAGAAACACTTGTGCAGCACTTACATGTGCAGGCACTGTTCTCAGCATTTCATCTGTATTAACCCTTTAGACTTCACATCAACTCTCTGAGATGGATACAATTATTACTCCCATTACGAACATTTAGAAACTAAGGTAGAGAAAGGTTAAGTGACCTGCACAAGTGAACATTCTAGTACATAATCTTGGATGTTTTAAGTTCCACTCTGCAACCTTAATATGTTTACTATATGAACTTAAAAAAAAAAGGACCACAGTTAGTAACTCTTTTCCCTTTTCATTTAATAACATAATTATCTATACTACTGACAAACACCACTATCCTACTAATAAAAATGACGTGCTGATCCTCACACATGAGTGAGACACTGGTAATCCAGTGTCTGCACACTGGCTGAAGTTAAGCCAACACTGGATTGTAGTTTTTGGAAATGAATCGACTTTCATTTGACTCAAGCTTATTGCAGTGTCTGACACAGGGAGACGGCATGGAAATTGCTATTTATTTCAAGCACTAGAATTTGCACTGGGATTTCAGTGTAGGTGGGAAAACAGAATTCAATTTACATTTTTTTAAAGAAAAGGAGAAAGGAAAAAAGGAAAAAATATATATAGTTCATTGTAATTTCAATTTCACATGAAGTGATTAACCCATATGGACAGTTTACAAATTATCACTAACTCCTATACTAGCCATAACTTACAAATTTGTACAATTAATTAAATTAGCTAAAATCCATTTTACACACATATACATGATTAGAGAGTTATATTTCAGAAGGATAAAGATAGCTGCAGAGTAAAACACTCTAATAATAGAGCCTTTACTATATAGAGAAGGTCTAATAGAATAGCCTCTCTTCTATTTGGAAGAGAAAGTATAACTCAGAAGATAAATTGTGATAAAAGTTAGAATGCATTCTGATTTAATCTTACTAAGACCTTTACTTAGAGCCTAAGATTTCAATTTTCTTATTAGTACAGAGAAACAATCTATGAAACAGCACCAGAACAAACTAAGGACTTTCAGATGCAAGATATTTATTTAACTGAATTATTTTCTTTTAAAATATGAATCCTATTTTAAAAATCTTTTTATTTTGTGTCTTCCCTTTAAAGAGACTCATATTATTTGCTTTCTCAGGACATGTAACTTCCGTTTTCCATTAAAAATTATAAAATACTTATGAAGAGATTACACTAAGTTATAAAAAGTTTGGAAAGGTAGAAGCAATCCATTGATGGATGAATGGATAAACAAAATCTGATACAGACCTTCCTCAACTTACAGTGGGGCCACGTGCAGAAAAACCCATTGCAAGTTGAAAATATTGAAAGTTGAAAATGCATTCAACACACCTAAACCACCAAACATCATAGCGTAGGCTAGCCTATTTTAAACGTGCCCAGAACACTTACATTAGCCTATGGTTGGGCAAAATCATCTAACACAAAGACTATTTTATAATAAAGTGTAGGATATCTCAAGTAATCTATGGAATACTGCGCTAAAAGTGAAAAACAGAATGGCTGTATAGATACAGAATGGTTGCAGTGTATCAGTTGTTCACCCTGATGATTGAGTGGCTGGCTGAGAGCTGCAGCTCTCTGTGCTACCCAGCATTTTGAGCATAAGGTACCACATATCGCTAGTCAGGGAAAAGATCAAACTTCAAAATTCAAAGTATGGTTTCTACTGAATACATATCACTTTTGCCTCATCATAGAGTAGAAACCACCTTAAGTCGGGGACCATCTGTATATACATACAATGGAAAATTATTCAGCCCTGAAAAAAGGGAAATACTGACATATGCTACAATATGGACAAACCTTGAGGATATTATTCTTAGTGATACAAACCAGTCACCAAAAGACAAATGCTGCTTGATTCCACTTATATGAGGTACCTAGAGTAGTCAAATTCATAGAGATAGAAAGTAGAATGGTGGTTGCTGGGGGCTAGGTGGTGGAGGAATGGGAAGTTGTTTAAATGGGTAGCGTTTCAGTTTTGTAAAATGGAAAGAGTTCTGGAGACTGGTTGCACAACAGTGTGAATGTACTTAACATTACTGAACTGTATACTTAAAATGGTTAAAATGATAAATTTTATGATATATGTATATTGCCACAATTACAAAACTTCATTGGAAAAATGTGAGAAAGGAAAAGAAGAAACCAGTTTCCTTCTTGAGTCTAGGCCAGTGTTGTGTGCTTGATAATATTTGTGTTACCCACTTTGAGCTCATTGAATACAGAGACCATGTACTATGTATTTTTCCTATCTCTAGGGCCTGGCATGGTGTAGAGAGTCCATGGTAGATGGTCAATAAATGTTTGCTGAATATTATTTATTATATCATCCAATTACTAATTTTTAAAAATAAATCCCAACTCCTCCTCCATCCTTGCACATTTTGAAAAAATAGTTATAAATAAGATGTCCAAACATCCAATTTGCCTAATGATCCCTATTGTCCCAGAGTCCCATCCAGGTAGGAGTCCCTTTCACTCTTAAAACTATAGCTTGGGTGATAAATTTGAAGGTCACTATAGTTATTAAAAAAATTCAAATTTATATAACAATTTGAAGCCAAGAGGTCAATTTAGGGATTTAATCATGACTTCATTAGCACAAAAATTTAACTAAATTAACCCAGAATTACCAAAAAAATTAAAGAGTCAAGCAAGGAAATAAACAAACTGGATAACTGGTAAAACACATTGCTGTTGTGATGGGTAGTACAGCATACCAAAATAATTTTAAAGGCACCTTGAGAAAGGATCTGATGATTGAAAATGGCTATTGGTGGAGAATGATAAATTCTATTAAAAATGTATGTACATTTTAAAATAAGTATTATTTAATATCTGTCTTTCCAATATGTAACAGATTCATAGCATCTTCAACATAGCATACACATACAACTGGAAGCATTAAAAATACTTATAATGAAGCTTTGGGAAAGATGATAAGTTAATCATCAAATATATTCAGCATGTAAAATGATAATGTATAAATTTTTCCATATAATAAAATCTAATAAAACAGATTAAATGTATATTTACTTCTGTGAAATTTATTTCAAAATAATGTGTTCAACATGTTGAACATATGTCGAATATATGTTTTTACATTCTCTGAGATTTTAAGAATTTACGGATTCTTTCTGCATTGTTTTCTGTGATAAATTCATTTAGGCCAATGTCATGTTGGTATAATTAAATATATGTATATTTTCTTGATAAAGTGTCTATTCAAATCTTTTTTCTCATTTTTAAAATTGGGATGTTTGTCTTTGCATTTTTGAACTGATTTCTTTTTAATATTTCTGGATATATATTCCTTGGTTAGAGGTATGTCTTGCAAATCTTTTCCCCTAGTCTGTGGCTTACTTTGAATTTTCATAACAGTGTGATCAATTTGGGGATCATTTTTGTATATGTTTGGAGGTATAGGTGTATGTATTACTACTGTTATTATCAGGCTTTTGGCTTTTTAATTGTTCTACTACCATTTGTTAAAGAAATTTCCCTTTCTCCACTTAATTGCCCTGGTATATTTGGTGAAAATGAATTGATCATATATCTGTGGATCTATTTCTGAACTCTTTATTCTGTTCTATTGAGCTATATATCTATCTTTCTACCATTACCACACTGCTTTGATTATAATATCTTAATAAGTCTTGAAATCACGAAGAGTAAGATCTTCCATTTTACTCTTCTTTTTCAAACTTGTTTAGGCTACTCTAGGTCTTTTGCATTTTATTCGAATCAAATTCTCAATCACTACAAAAAAAATCTACAGAGGTTTTTTATCGGGAGTGTGTTGAATCTCAGGATCAATCTGGAAAAGACTAACATCTTAACAGTAATAATGGGTCTCCTGATCTGTGAACACAGTACAACTTTCACTGCATCTTTCCATTTATTTAGGCCTTTTTAAATTTCACTCATCAATGTTTTGTAGTTTTCAGTATGTACAAAAGTTTTACACATCTTTTGTCAACTTTATCCCAATATATCATCTTTCTGCTATTATTACAAATGGTACTTTTACATTTCAATACTCAATAGCTTGTTTCCAGGATATACATCATTTTTAATGTATTTACCAAAAGCTTGCTAAACTTAAACTCTCTTACTAGCCTTAGAGCTTTTATATTTCTTAAGATCTTGTGAATAGTTCATCGTATCCTCTACAAAAAAAAGACAGGTTTCCTTCTTCCTTTCCAGTTTGTATGGCTTTTATTTCTTTTTCTTAGCTTGTTGCGCTAGCTAGGACCTTCAGTATAATGCTGAAAAGAACTGGTGAGACCTCAATGTTTTATTACCAATCTTAGGGGGAAAACATTCAGTCTTTTACTCTTATGTTAGCTATAGGTTTTTCATAGGTGACCTTTATCTGGTTAAGAACGTTCAACTCAAATTCCAATTTAGTGAAAGGTTTTGTCATGACTGGATGCTGAATTTTGTCAAATGCTTTTTCTTTCTCTATAAAGATAATCACGATTTTTAAAATTAATTATTAAAATGGTAAATAACATCGATTTTTTTTATCATCTCAAACTTTTATTCTTAAGATAAACCACACTTGGTTACCCATTTTTATACTTTTTTTGATTCAATTTGTTAATATATTGGTAGGAATTTTAGTGTCTATATTCATGAAGGAAATTAGTCTGTAGATTTATTTTATTATGATGTATTTGTTAGGTTTTATTACCAGGCAATGCTGGTCTCACAGAAAAAGCAGGGAAGTATTCCTGCCTCTTCTATTTTCTGAAGTAGTTTACAGATTTGGTATTATTTCTTCCTTAAATATTTGTTAGATTTCACCAGTGGATTGTAGGAGCTCTCTTTGCAGTAAGGTTTTTAATAACAAATTCAACTTCTTTAATAGATATAGGCTATGGGTTACCTATTTCTTCTTGAATGAGCTTTGGTAGTTTCTATCTTTCAAGGAATTTGTACATTTCATCTAAGTTCATCTAAATATATTCTCTTATCATGGCAAATGATGGTTATAAGTTAGGGATACTGAAGCAGAATTCCAAGATACTAGAGACTCTGGGTATTTGCAGGCCCCTTTGTTCTTACATAGATCAATAAAAACTGATTTCCATTTATAAGTATACATAATCAAATTTTGATTGTAAGTAAAGCTAGAGATGAGGAGGTGGGGCAATTCCATCCTAGTGTTTAGTAGGCTTGTGGAGATGAGTATGTGGAGGTCAGTCTTCATAAAGCTGGTATCTCTGTCTCTTGTTACAAAGACTACCATCTAGCTTCATGATCAAATTAACAAAATATGCAATGAGAGATGAAGTGCAAAGAATACTGATCTAGGAAACACAACATCAGGACTGCAGTATGGGCTTTGACACTTTACCAGAATACCAACTCCTTTCAGCTTCAGTTTTCTAGTCTAAGTAAAAGGAAGGTGATGAGGGTAGAATATTAGATGAGGGCTACACAAGTGCACTATAACTGGTAAAATGTTATATAAAACATCAGCTACTACTTTATTCTAATGGAAAAATGCTAATTATTCAACATTAATAATTGGTAAATAGTTTGGGTATGACTTTTCTAAGAACTTATTTGTATGAAGGTAGGTAAATTTTAAAGGGGGGCCTTTAAGAAAAGATGGGGTCCCCAACAACTTTATAAGAACTATTTTATCTTTTCTTTTCTCCCAAAGACTGGAAAATCAATGACGGAGGTGGCACAGGTGGTTACGAAGTGGAGGGGGGATGGCACAAGATGAGGAAGCAGGTGCTACTGATATTTTTATGAGACTGCTGACTACAGAACAGCGTTTCTCAAACTTTAGCATGCATCAGACCCACCTCAAGGGATGGATAAAAAACAGATTGCAGGGCAACATAATTAGAGTTTACAATCAAACAGTCTGAGGTGGGGCCTGAGAATTCATAATTTTACCAAGTTCTCAGGTGATACTGATGCTTTTGGTCTTGAGACCATGCTTTGAGAGACACTGCTATAAAGAAGACCATGGTAGAGAAAGGAGTGAAAGAAAAAACCTGTCTAGCAGAGGAGATCTTAACTCTTAGATATCCTGAAGTTATATAATAAAGCTTTATGTGTGTGTATATATATATTTTAAGAGAGTGCATCTTTTTCCTTCAATTTTCAAAACTGTCAGTGATCTGAAAAAGGTTAAACACCAGTTTTTTGGAAACTTATTTTAAAGAGTCAGGATCCATTAGCAATTGTGCTGTATTGTTGAGTGACTCCCTGATTTAAAAAATTTAAAAGCCATTTAGTGTTACTACCCAGTACATTAGGATAAACTGAAATATATAGGAAAAACTTACATTGGCTTTAAAGCAGTACTATTAAAATAATATTTTTAAAAAGCAACACAATCTATTAATTTCTACAAAGTGGTAATACCCTTAGTGATTATTCAGCAAGAAAGATGAGGTAATTCAGTCTTCTATCTTTTCAATTTTTGCATATCTTTTAAAACATGATTTAAAGCCTTTGTTCTAATATGTAAAAGAAAAATAACAATGTTCTACAATATCGTTGTTCTTAGCAAACAAATTATAAGTATTGTAACTTTTTACAAAAAAAGTTTCAGTAGATCACCAGAAAAGTGTCAAGGAAATAAAAGTCATAATTCTCTTTAGGAAAATTCTTTAGTCCAATCATTTCAGATACAGTAAAGAAAATGTCAAGTACTGAACTATTTCCTAAATTACATTAAATCATATCACACAATTCAAAATTTGTCACATTCAAATGTAATAAAACATTAAACTTTTATCGTGAAATAAACACAATAGTACTAGATTCAAATTTTTGGTAAAGCTAATTAAGAAAGTAAATGTCAAAACTATTTTACTGATCTTATCCTAGTGAAAGTCAGCCAAGTCTCATTTGAGTTTCACCAAACACCCTGAAATATTTCCAAAGCCACTATCTGTGATAGAATTTAAATATGCTTTGTAAAACATATTTTTTATCCTTTGAAAGAATTTTAACAAATTCACTTTTATGCAAATTATACAAATATTTCAAAAACAGTGATATTTCAGAGGCTATATTTCTTAAATCAAAGTGTAATGTAGAATACTTAATTTAATAAATTAACAATGAGATTGCATACATCTTACATAAACATATTTTTAAGAAATAAGTCATCAGGTCCTATTGCTATACCAAATAGGAAATACTTAGCAGATCTTAATGGGCCAAGGGAAAAGGAAGAAATGTTATAATGAATTAAAAATCTATAACCCTTTTCTAAAATACCATTCTTTGGTCTTATTCAAGGAAAATGTTTCATATAATAAAACCCATTTAGTTCTTTGTTATCTGTTAATAAGACCTATTGTAAGCCACATTATATTACAATCATAAAAAATAATTTAAGTTATTCATTTTTTTCAAGTGTTTATGCCAAAGATTACCCAGATGGTTAACAGTAGAAGCAAAACAAGAAACCATGTTTGCCATTACCTTCCATATTTTTCATTAATATTACATAGAACCCTCTTGAACTACCCTATTCTATGCCTTAACCACCTCTAACTGAGATGAATAAATAGTAACATACATGGTATCCCTACTTCTATAAACTAATTTTGCACAGTTTTATCAGATGAATGCTCCAAAAGCTGTTTTTCACACAATGAAATTCTCTTAAAGTAACAGTGACAAAAACAACTAACATTTAGAGGGTACTTCCTATGTATCTGACACTTTACTCATGATATAATTTAAATTTCATAACAATCCCATGATGTAGGTCCCTTTATTACTCTCATTTGACAAATGGGAAAGGTAACGTATTGAGAGGTTTAAGTGACCTACCCAAGGTCACACAGCTACTAAGTGGTAGAATAGAATGAAAGAGGCAGACCTATTCTGGAAGCCACATTCCTAGTTACATTATATCTACATGAAAATATTCTTATTGCCTATAGCATCTAATCCAAGCTCTTCTCTTTGGCTTTAAAAACTTCAAAATCTGATGAACCTTAATTTTACTACAGTTCTTTGTATACCAGTCCCACTGGACTTACTATTCTCTTCTACACAAGTCATGTTCTTACATCATTGTTACTCTCCTCTTACACTTAATGCAACTGTAATTGGTCTATACCATACATTTTGCCCTTATACAGCATGTAGTTGGATTTTAAAGAAATAAACTCTCATGAGTATTTATTTTTTCATAAATAAATTTAAAACATTTACATTTATGATGACAATCAGACCTGCCTAGATTCAAATCCTGACTTTGTAAACTATTCATTGTGTGACTCTGGTTAAGTTATATAATGTCCCTCTGCCTTAGGTTCCTCACAGTAAAATGCGATAACACAGCACCCTCTTGTAGTTTTAATATGGTGACTGAATGAGTTAATTAATATAATTTTAAACTTCTTAGAACCCTTTCCCACTGGTTCCTTCACTGTGTCATGAAGCTTTCATGACTGATAATATATCTACTTCAAATTATAAACAAATTAGTTATAGTTTATAGTACAATACAATACTACACTATTATGATAATCACAGTTGATAAATAGAGATAAAAATCTATATACAAAGAAACAATGGAAAGCTGAGATTCTTTTCCAGGGTAATGGAAAAAGGAACATAAGCTTGCTGGAATAGGTCTTTTTGTATATGTGAAAAAGAATATTACAATGGACTGAAAGTTTCTGTCCCCCCCAAATTCATATGTTGAAACCCTAAACCCTGATGTGATGATATTTGAAGATGAGGCTTTGGGGAATTAATTAGGTCATAAGGGTGGAGGCTTCATGAAGGAATTAGTGTCCTAATAAGAAGAGACAGGAGAGAGTTTGCTTTTTCTCTCATTCCTCTCTACTATGTGAGGACACAGCAAGAAGACAGCCATCAGAAAAACAGGAAGCAGGTCTCACCATACACCAGATCTAATAGCAACTTGATTTTAGACTTCCTAGCCTCCAGAATTGTGAGAAATAAATACTTGTTGTTTAAGCCATCCATTCTATGCTAACTTGTTATAGCAGCCTGAATTAAAAGAGAAATCTTTTTTATGTTAGGGAGTAAGATATAGGAAGTTCTAGGAAGCCTACCTTTTATCTTCAAACAGAGAAGACTTTTAGGTTGACTACCAGAGATTTCTCTGTATTGAGGGTAAACAGCAGGGAAAAAAAAAAAAAAAAAACAGAAACACTTTTCTTTCTAAATTCCTATAGAGCTCTAGTGAAATCTTTTCCAGATGCCAAGGTCTACAAAGTTTTTTTTTTTTTCCAAAAAGCTAAAGTGAATCTATATAAGCTGCTCCATATTATTTGTTTCTATCCAGTGGATCTGAAATAACATGGATTTTAATGTTATTTACAATGGTCCAATTACTCAGCAAGAGATGT
>NW_027671748.1:0-85000 GCF_964165515.1 Mesoplodon bidens
GAACGGAAACCAACCACCAGCCCTACAACTTACCTTACGCCGTTGCTTACTCCTGGCCCGTACGCTGGCACTGACCCGTGCGTCAGCACGTAGCCTGACCCTCCCACGTTTCCGTAACCTCACCTGTGCCCTAAGCCTTGCCGTTCCCTAACCCTAACACTAGCCCGGAACGGAAATCAAGCACCAGCCCTACACTTTATCCTATGCCGTTGCATACTCCTGGCCCGTACGCTGGCACTGACCCGTGCGTCAGAACGTAGCCCGACCCTCCCACGTTTCCGTACCCTCACCTGTGCCCTAAGCCTTGCCGTTCCCTAACCCTAACCCTAGCCTGGAACGGAAACCAACCACCAGCCCTACACCTTTCCTTACGCCGTTGCCTACTCCTGGCACGTATGCTGGCGCTGACCCGTGCGTCAGCACGTAGCCTGAACCTCCCACGTTTCCGTACCCTCACCTGTGCCCTAAGCCTTGCCTTTCCCTAATGCTAACCCTAGCCCGGAATGAAAACCCACCACCAGCCCTACACCTTACCCTACGCCGTTGCCTACTCCTGGCCTGTACTCTGGCACTGCCCCGTGCATCAGCACGTAGCCTTACACTCTGGCGTTTCCGTACCCTCTCCTGTGCCCTAAGCCTTGCCGTTCCCTAACCCTAACCCTAGCCCAGAACGCAAATCCACCACCAGCCTACACTTTATCCTACGCCGTTGCCTACTCCTGGCCCGTACGCTGGCACTGACCCGTGCGTCAGCACGTAGCACGAGCCTCCCACGTTTCCGTACCTTCACCTGTGCCCTAAGCCTTGCCGTTCCCTAACCCTAACCCTAGCCCGGAACGGAAACCCACCACCAGCCTGACACCTTACATTACGCCGTACCCTATTCCTGGCCCGTACGCTGGCACTGAACCGTGCGTCAGCACGTAGCCTGACCCTCCCACGTTTCCGTACCCTCACCTGTGCCCTAAGCCATGCCGTTCCCTAACCCTAACCCTAGCCCGGAACGCAAATCCACCACCAGCCCTACACTTTATCCTACGCCGTTGCCTACTCCTGGCCCGTACGCTGGCACTGACCCGTGCGACAACACGTAGCCCGACCCTCCCACGTTTCCGTACCCTCACCTGTGCCCTAAGCCTTGCCGTTCCCTAACCCTAACCCTAGCCCGGAATAGAAACCCACCACCAGCCCTACACCTTACCTTACGCCATAACCTACTCCTGACCCGTACGCTGGCACTGACCCGTGCGTCAGCACGTAGACTGACCCTCCCACGTTTCCGTACCCTCACCTGTGCCCTATGCCTTGCCGTTCCCTAACCCTAACCCTAGCCTGGAATAGAAACCCACCACCAGCCCTACACCTTACCTTACGCCGTACCCTACTCCTGACCTGTACGCTGGCACTGACCTGTGCGTCAGCACGTAGCCTGACCCTCCCACGTTTCCGTACCCTCACCTGTGCCCTAAGCCTTGCCGTTCCCTAACCCTAACCCTAGCCCCGAACGCAAATCCACCACCAGCCCTACACTTTATCCTACGCCGTTGCCTACTCCTGGCCCGTACGCTGGCACTG
The DNA here is from genome assembly GCF_964165515.1 of Mesoplodon bidens. NCBI lineage: Eukaryota > Metazoa > Chordata > Mammalia > Artiodactyla > Ziphiidae > Mesoplodon > Mesoplodon bidens. The sequence goes on from NW_027671748.1 coordinate 1,576, forward strand.
ACCCGTGCGTCAGCACGTAGCCCGACCCTCCCACGTTTCTGTACCCTCACCTGTGCCCTAAGCCTTGCAGTTCCCTAACCCTAACCCTAGCCCGGAATAGAAACCCACCACCAGCCCTACACTTTATCCTACGCCGTTGCCTACTCCTGGCCCATACGCTGGCACTGACCCGTGCGTCAGCACGTAGCCTGACCCTCCCACGTTTCCGTACCCTCACCTGTGCCCTAAGCCTTGCCGTTCCCTAACACTAACCCTAGCCGGGAATAGAAAGCCACCACCAGCCCTACACCTTACCTTACGCCGTACCCTACTCCTGACCCATACGCTGGCACTGACCCGTGCGTCAGCACGTATCCTGACCCTCCCACGTTTCCGTACCCTCACCTGTGCCCTAAGCCTTGCCGTTCCCTAACCCTAACCCTAGCCCGGAATAGAAACCCACCACCAGCCCTACACTTTTCCTTACGCCGTACCCTACTCCTGACCTGTACACTGGCACTGACCTGTGCGTCAGCACGTAGCCTGACCCTCCCACGTTTCCGTACCCTCACCTGTGCCCTAAGCCTTGTCATTCCCTAACCCTAACCCTAGCCCGGAACGCAAATCCACCACCAGCCATACACTTTATCCTACGCCGTTGCCTACTCCTGGCCCGTACGCTGGCACTGACACGTGCGTCAGCACGTAGCCCGACCCTCCCACGTTTCCGTACCCTCACCTGTGCCCTAAGCCTTGCCGTTCCCTAACCCTAACCCAAGCCTGGAACGGAAACCAACCACGAGCCCTACACCTTACCTTACGCCGTTGCTTACTCCTGGCCCGTACGCTGGCACTGACCCGAGCGTCAGCACGTAGCCTGACCCTCCCACGTTTCCGTAACCTCACCTGTGCCCTAAGCCTTGCCGTTCCCTAACCCTAACACTAGCCCGGAACGGAAATCAACCACCAGCCCTACACTTTATCCTACGCCTTTGCCTACTCCTGGCCCGTACGCTGGCACTGACCCGTGCGTCAGCACGTAGCCCGACCCTCCCACGTTTCTGTACCCTCACCTGTGCCCTAAGCCTTGCCGTTCCCTAACCCTAACCCTAGCCCGGAATAGAAACCCACCACCAGCCCTACACCTTACCTTACGCCATACCCTACTCCTGACCCGTACGCTGGCACTGCCCCGTGCGTCAGCACGTAGCCTGACCCTCCCACGTTTCCGTGCCCTCACCTGTGCCCTAAGCCTTGCCGTTCGCTAACCCTAACCCTAGCCCGGAATAGAAACCCACCACCAGCCCTACACGGTACCTTACGCCGTACCATACTCCTGACCTGTACGCTGGCACTGACCTGTGCGTCAGCACGTAGCCTGACCCTCCCACGTTTCCGTACCCTCACCTGTGCCCTAAGCCTTGCCGTTCCCTAACCCTAACCCTAGCCCCGAATGCAAATCCACCACCAGCCCTACACTTTATCCTACGCCGTTGCCTACTCCTGGCCCGTACGGTGGCACTGACCCGTGCGTCAGCACGTAGCCCGACCCTCCCACGTTTCTGTACCCTCACCTGTGCCCTAAGCCTTGCCGTTCCCTAACCCTAACCCTAGCCCGGAATAGAAACCCACCACCAGCCCTACACCTTTCCTTAAGCCGTTGCCTACTCCTGCCCGTACGCTGGCACTGACCCGTGCGTCAGCACGTAGCCCGAACCTCCCACGTTTCTGTACCCTCACCTGTGCCCTAAGCCTTGCCGTTCCCTAACCCTAACCCTAGCCCGGAATAGAAACCCACCACAAGCCCTACACCTTACCTTAAGCCGTTGCCTACTCCTGGCCCGTACGCTGGCACTGACCCGTGCGTCAGCACGTAGCCTGACCCTCCCACGTTTCCGTACCCTCACCTGTGCCCTAAGCGTTGCCGTTCCCTAACCCTAACCCTAGCCCGGAATGGAAACCCACCACCAGCCCTACACTTTATCCTACGCCGTTGCCTACTCCTGGCCCGTATGCTGGCACTAACCCATGCGTCAGCACGGGGCCCGAACCTCCCACGTTTCCGTACCCTCTCCTTTGCCCTAAGCCTTGCCGTTCCCTAACCCTAACCCTAGCCTGGAACTGAAATCAACCACAAGCCCTACACCTTACCTTACGCCGTACCCTACTCCTGGCCCGTACGTTGGCACTGACCAGTGCGTCAGCACGTAGCCTGACCCTCCCACGTTTCCGTACCCTCAGCTGTGCCCTAAGCCTTGCCGTTCCCTAACCCTAACCCTAGCCCGGAATGGAAACCCACCACCAGCCCTACACGTTACCTTACGCCGTACCCTATTCCTGGCCCGTACGCTGGCACTGAACCGTGCGTCAGCACGTAGCCTGACCCTCCCACGTTTCCGTACCCTCACTTGTGCCCTAAGCCTTGCCGTTCCCTAACCCTAACCCTAGCCCGGAATAGAAACCCACCACCAGCCCTACACTTTATCCTACGCCGTTGCCTACTCCTGGCCTGTACTCTGGCACTGCCCCGTGCATCAGCACGTAGCCTTACACTCTGGCGTTTCCGTACCCTCTCCTGTGCCGTAAGCCTTGCCGTTCCCTAACCCTAACCCTAGCCCAGAACGCAAATCCACCACCAGCCTACACTTTATCCTACGCCGTTGCCTACTCCTGGCCCGTACGCTGGCACTGACCCGTGCGTCAGCACGTAGCACGAGCCTCCCACGTTTCCGTACCTTCACCTGTGCCCTAAGCCTTGCCGTTCCCTAACCCTAACCCTAGCCCGGAACGGAAACCCACCACCAGCCCTACACCTTACCTTACGCCATAACCTACTCCTGACCCGAACGCTGGCACTGACCCGTGCGTCAGCACGAAGCCTGACCCTCCCACGTTTCCGTACCCTCACCTGTGCCCTATGCCTTGCCGTTCCCTAACCCTAACCCTAGCCCGGAATAGAAACCAACCACCAGCCCTACACCTTACCTTACGCCGTACCCTACTCCTGACCTGTACGCTGGCACTGACCTGTGCGTCAGCACATAGCCTGACCCTCCCACGTTTCCGTACCCTCACCTGTGCCCTAAGCCTTGCCGTTCCCTAACCCTAACCCTAGCCCCGAACGCAAATCCACCACCAGCCCTACACTTTATCCTACGCCGTTGCCTGCTCCTGGCCCGTACGCTGGCACTGACCCGTACGTCAGCACGTAGCCCGACCCTCCCACGTTTCTGTACCCTCACCTGTGCCCTAAGCCTTGCCGTTCCCTAACCCTAACCCTAGCCTGGAATAGAAACCCACCACCAGCCCTACACCTTACCTTAAACCGTTGCCTACTCCTGGCCCGTACGCTGGCGCTGACCCGTGCGTCAGCACGTAGCCCGACCCTCCCACGTTTCTGTACCCTCACCTGTGCCCTAAGCCTTGCCGTTCCCTAACCCTAACCCTAGCCCGGAATAGAAACCCACCACCAGCCCTACACCTTACCTTAAGCCGTTGCCTACTCCTGGCCCGTACGCTGGCACTGACCCATGCGTCAGCACGTAGCCTGACCCTCCCACGTTTCCGTACCCTCACCTGTACCCTAAGCGTTGCCGTTCCCTAACCCTAACCCTAGCCCGGAATGGAAACCCACCACCAGCCCTACACTTCATCCTTCGTCGTTGCCTACTCCTGACGCGTATGCTGGCACTGACCCGTGCGTCAGCACGTAGCCCGACCCTCCCACGTTTCTGTACCCTCACCTGTGCCCTAAGCCTTGCCGTTCCCTAACCCTAAACCTAGCCCGGAATAGAAACCCACCACCAGCCCTACACCCTACCTTAAGCCGTTGCCTACTCCTGGCCCGTACGCTGGCACTGACCCGTGCGTCTGCACGTAGCCCGACCCTCCCACGTTTCCATACCCTCACCTGTGCCCTAAGCCTTGCCGATCCCTAACCCTAACCCTATCCCGGAACGGAAATCAACCACAAGCCCTACACCTTACCTTACGCCGTTGCCCACTCCTGGCCCGAACGCTGGAACGGACCCGTGAATCAGCACGTAGCCCGACCCTCCCACGTTTCCGTACCCTCCCCTGTGCCCTAAGCCTTGCCGTTCCCTAACCCTAACCCTAGCCTGGAACGGAAACCAACCACCAGCCCTACACCTTACCCTACGCCGTTGCCTACTCCTGGCCTGTACTCTGGCACTGACCCGTTCATCAGCACGTAGCCTTACCCTCCCGCGTTTCCGTACCCTGACCTGTGCCCTAAGCCTTGCCGTTCCCTAACCCTAACCCTAGCCCGGAATAGAAACCCACCACCAGCCCTACACCTTACCTTACGCCGTACCCTACTCCTGACCCGTACGCTGGCACTGACCCGTGCGTCAGCACGTAGCCTGACCCTCCCACCTTTCCGTGCCCTCAGCTGTGCCCTAAGCCTTGCCGTTCCCTAACCCTAACCCTAGCCCGGAATGGAAACCCACCACCAGCCCTACACCATACCTTACGCCGTACCCTATTCCTGGCCCGTACGCTGGCACTGAACCGTGCGTCAGCACGTAGCCTGACCCTCCCACGTTTCCGTACCCTCACCTGTGCCCTAAGCCTTGCCGTTCCCTAACCCTAACCCTAGCCTGGAACGGAAAACAAACACCAGCCCTACACCTTACCTTACGCCGTTGCCTACACCTGGCCCGTACGCTGGCACTGACCCGTGCGTCAGCACGTAGCCTGACCCTCCCACGTTTCCGTACCCTCACCTGTGCCCTAAGCCTTGCCGTTCCCTAACCCTAACCCTAGCCCGGAATGGAAACCCACCACCAGCCCTACACCTTACCCTACGCCGTTGCCTACTCCTGGCCTGTACTCTGGCACTGCCCCGTGCATCAGCACGTAGCCTTACACTCTGGCGTTTCCGTACCCTCTCCTGTGCCCTAAGCCTTGCCGTTCCCTAACCCTAACCCTAGCCCAGATCGCAAATCCACCACCAGCCTACACTTTATCCTACGCCGTTGCCTACTCCTGGCCCGTACGCTGGCACTGACCCGTGCGTCAGCACGTAGCACGAGCCTCCCACGTTTCCGTACCTTCACCTGTGCCCTAAGCCTTGCCGTTCCCTAACCCTAACCCTAGCCCGGAACGGAAACCCACCACCAGCCTGACACCTTACATTACGCCATAACCTACTCCTGGCCCGTACGCTGGCACTGAACCGTGCGTCAGCACGTAGCCTGACCCTCCCACGTTTCCGTACCCTCACCTGTGCCCTAAGCCATGCCGTTCCCTAACCCTAACCCTAGCCCGGAACGCAAATCCACCACCAGCCCTACACTTTATCCTACGCCGTTGCCTACTCCTGGCCCGTACGCTGGCACTGACCCGTGCGTCAGCACGTAGCCCGACCCTCCCACGTTTCCGTACCCTCACCTGTGCCCTAAGCCTTGCCGTTCCCTAACCCTAACCCTAGCCCGGAATAGAAACCCACCACCAGCCCTACACCTTACCTTACGCCATAACCTACTCCTGACCCGTACGCTGGCACTGACCCGTGCGTCAGCACGTAGACTGACCCTCCCACGTTTCCGTACCCTCACCTGTGCCCTATGCCTTGCCGTTCCCTAACCCTAACCCTAGCCCGGAATAGAAACCCACCACCAGCCCTACACCTTACCTTACGCCGTACACTACTCCTGACCTGTACGCTGGCACTGACCTGTGCGTCAGCACGTAGCCTGACCCTCCCACGTTTCCGTACCCTCACCTGTGCCCTAAGCCTTGCCGTTCCCTAACCCTAACCCTAGCCCCGAACGCAAATCCACCACCAGCCCTACACTTTATCCTACGCCGTTGCCTACTCCTGGCCCGTACGCTGGCACTGACCCGTGCGTCAGCACGTAGCCCGACCCTCCCACGTTTCTGTACCCTCACCTGTGCCCTAAGCCTTGCCGTTCCCTAACCCTAACCCTAGCCCGGAATAGAAACCCACCACCAGCCCTACACCTTACCTTAAGCCGTTGCCTACTCCTGGCCCGTACGCTGGCACTGACCCGTGTGTCAGCACGTAGCCCGACCCTCTCAGGTTTCTGTACCCTCACCTGTGCCCTAAGCCTTGCCGTTCCCTAACCCTAACCCTAGCCCGGAATAGAAACCCACCACCAGCCCTACACCTTACCTTAAGCCGTTGCCTACTCCTGGCCCGTACTCTGGCACTGACCCGTGCGTCAGCACGTAGCCTGACCCTCCCACGTTTCCGTACCCTCACCAGTGCCCTAAGCGTTGCCGTTCCCTAACCCTAACCCTAGCCCGGAATGGAAACCCACCACCAGCCCTACACTTTATCCTACGCCGTTGACTACTCCGGACCCGTATGCTGGCACTGACCCGTGCGTCAGCACGTAGCCCGACCCTCCCACGTTTCTGTACCCTCACCTGTGCCCTAAGCCTTGCCGTTCCCTAACCCTAACCCTAGCCCGGAATAGAAACCCACCACCAGCCCTACACTTTATCCTACGCCGTTGCCTACTCCTGGCCCGTATGCTGGCACTAACCCGTGCGTCAGCACGGGGCCCGACCCTCCCACGTTTCCGTACCCTCTACTTTGCCCTAAGCCTTGCCGTTCCCTAACCCTAACCCTAGCCTGTAACGGAAATCAACCACAAGCCCTACACCTTACCTTAAGCCGTACCCTACTCCTGGCCCGTACGTTGGCACTGACCAGTGCGTCAGCACGTAGCCTGACCCTCCCACGTTTCCGTACCCTCACCTGTGCCCTAAGCCTTGCCGTTCCCTAACCCTAACCCTAGCCCGGAATGGAAACCCACCACCAGCCCTACACCTTACCTTACACCGTACCCTATTCCTGGCCCGTACGCTGGCACTGAACCGTGCGTCAGCACGTAGCCTGACCCTCCCTCGTTTCCGTACCCTCACTTGTGCCCTAAGCCTTGCCGTTCCCTAACCCTAACCCTAGCCCGGAATAGAAACCCACCACCAGCCCTACACTTTATCCTACGCCGTTGCCTACTCCTGGCCTGTACTCTGGCACTGCCCCGTGCATCAGCACGTAGCCTTACACTCTGGCGTTTCCGTACCCTCTCCTGTGCCGTAAGCCTTGCCGTTCCCTAACCCTAACCCTAGCCCGGAATAGAAACCCACCACCAGCCCTACACTTTATCCTACGCCGTTGCCTACTCCTGGCCTGTACTCTGGCACTGCCCCGTGCATCAGCACGTAGCCTTACACTCTGGCGTTTCCGTACCCTCTCCTGTGCCGTAAGCCTTGCCATTCCCTAACCCTAACCCTAGCCCAGAACGCAAATCCACCACCAGCCTACACTTTATCCTACGCCGTTGCCTACTCATGGCCCGTACGCTGGCACTGACCCGTGCGTCAGCACGTAGCACGAGCCTCCCACGTTTCCATACCTTCACCTGTGCCCTAAGCCTTGCCGTTCCCTAACCCTAACCCTAGCCCGGAACGGAAACCCACCACCAGCCCTACACCTTACCTTACGCCATAACCTACTCCTGACCCGAACGCTGGCACTGACCCGTGCGTCAGCACGAAGCCTGACCCTCCCACGTTTCCGTACCCTCACCTGTGCCCTATGCCTTGCCGTTCCCTAACCCTAACCCTAGCCCGGAATAGAAACCCACCACCAGCCCTACACCTTACCTTACGCCGTACCTTACTCCTGACCTGTACGCTGGCACTGACCTGTGCGTCAGCACGTAGCCTGACCCTCCCACGTTTCCGTACCCTCACCTGTGCCCTAAGCCTTGCCGTTCCCTAACCCTAACCCTAGCCCCGAACGCAAATCCACCACCAGCCCTACACTTTATCCTACGCCGTTGCCTGCACCTGGCCCGTACGCTGGCACTGACCCGTGCGTCAGCACGTAGCCCGACCCTCCCACGTTTCTGTACCCTCACCTGTGCCCTAAGCCTTGCCTTTCCCTAAACCTAACCCTAGCCCGGAATAGAAACCCACCACCAGCCCTACACCTTACCTTAAGCCGTTGCCTACTCCTGGCCCGTACGCTGGCACTGACCCATGCGTCAGCACGTAGCCCGACCCTCCCACGTTTCTGTACCCTCACCTGTGCCCTAAGCCTTGCCGTTCCCTAACCCTAACCCTAGCCCGGAATAGAAACCCACCACCAGCCCTACACCTTACCTTAAGCCGTTGCCTACTCCTGGCCCGTACGCTGGCACTGACCCATGTGTCAGCACGTAGCCTGACCCTCCCACTTTTCCGTACCCTCACCTGTGCCCTAAGCCTTGCCGTTCCCTAACCCTAACCCTAGCCCGGAATGGAAACCCACCACCAGCCCTACACCTTACCCTACGCCGTTGCCTACTCCTGGCCTGTACTCTGGCACTGCCCCGTGCACCAGCACGTAGCCTTACACTCTGGCGTTTCCGTACCCTCTCCTGTGCCCTAAGCCTTGCCGTTCCCTAACCCTAACCCTAGCCCAGAACGCAAATCCACCACCAGCCTACACTTTATCCTACGCCGTTGCCTACTCCTGGCCCGTACGCTGGCACTGACCCGTGCGTCAGCGCGTAGCACAAGCCTCCCACGTTTCCGTACCTTCACCTGTGCCCTAAGCCTTGCCGTTCCCTAACCATAACCCTAGCCCGGAACGGAAACCCACAACCAGCCTGACACCTTACATTACGCCGTAACCTATTCCTGGCCCGTACGCTGGCACTGAACCGTGCGTCAGCACGTAGCCTGACCCTCCCACGTTTCCGTACCCTCACCTGTGCCCTAAGCCATGCCATTCCCTAACCCTAACCCTAGCCCGGAATGCAAATCCACCACCAGCCCTACACTTTATCCTACGCCGTTGCCTACTCCTGGCCCGTACGCTGGCACTGACCCGTGCGTCAGCACGTAGCGGGACCCTCCCACGTTTCCGTACCCTCACCTGTGCCCTAAGCCTTGCCGTTCCCTAACCCTAACCCTAGCCCGAAATAGAAACCCACCACCAGCCCTACACTTTTCCTTACGCCATAACCTACTCCTGACCCGTACGCTGGCACTGAACCGTGCGTCAGCACGTAGACTGACCCTCCCACGTTTCCGTACCATCACCTGTGCCCTATGCCTTGCCGTTCCCTAACCCTAACCCTAGCCCGGAATAGAAACCCACCACCAGCCCTACACCATACCTTACGCCGTACCCTACTCCTGACCTGTACGCTGGAACTGACCTGTGCGTCAGCACGTAGCCTGACCCTCCCACTTTTCCGTACCCTCACCTGTGCCCTAAGCCTTGCCGTTCCCTAACCCTAACCCTAGCCCCGAACGCAAATCCACCACCAGCCCTACACTTTATCCTACGCCGTTGCCTACTCCTGGCCCGTACGCTGGCACTGACCCGTGCGTCAGCACGTAGCCCGACCCTCCCACGTTTCTGTACCCTCACCTGTGCCCTAAGCCTTGCCGTTCCCTAACCCTAACCCTAGCCCGGAATAGAAACCCACCACCAGCCCTACACCTTACCTTAAGCCGTTGCCTACTCCTGGCCCGTACGCTGGCACTGACCCGTGCGTCAGCACGTAGCCCGACCCTCCCACGTTTCTGTACCCTCACCTGTGCCCTAAGCCTTGCCGTTCCCTAACCCTAACCCTAGCCCAGAATAGAAACCCACCACCAGCCCTACACCTTACCTTAAGCCGTTGCCTACTCCTGGCCCGTACGCTGGCACTGACCCGTGTGTCAGCACGTAGCCTGACCCTCCCACGTTTCCGTACCCTCACCAGTGCCCTAAGCGTTGCCGTTCCCTAACCCTAAACCTAGCCCGGAATGGAAACCCACCACCAGCCCTACACTTTATCCTACGCCGTTGCCTACTCCTGGCCCGTATGCTGGCACTAACCCGTGCGTCAGCACGGGGCCCGACCCTCCCACGTTTCCGTACCCTGTACTTTGCCCTAAGCCTTGCCGTTCCCTAACCCTAACCCTAGCCTGGAACGGAAATCAACCACAAGCCCTACACCTTACCTTAAGCCGTACCCTACTCCTGGCCCGTACGTTGGCACTGACCAGTGCGTCAGCACGTAGCCTGACCCTCCCACGTTTCCGTACCCTCACCTGTGCCCTAAGCCTTGCCGTTCCCTAACCCTAACCCTAGACCGGAATGGAAACCCACCACCAGCCCTACACCTTACCTTACGCCGTACCCTATTCCTGGCCCGTACGCTGGCACTGAACCGTGCGTCAGCACGTAGCCTGACCCTCCCACGTTTCCGTACCCTCACTTGTGCCCTAAGCCTTGCCGTTCCCTAACCCTAACCCTAGCCCGGAATAGAAACCCACCACCAGCCCTACACTTTATCCTACGCCGTTGCCTACTCCTGGCCTGTACTCTGGCACTGCCCCGTGCATCAGCACGTAGCCTTACACTCTGGCGTTTCCGTACCCTCTCCTGTGCCGTAAGCCTTGCCATTCCCTAACCCTAACCCTAGCCCAGAACGCAAATCCACCACCAGCCTACACTTTATCCTACGCCGTTGCCTACTCCTGGCCCGTACGCTGGCACTGACCCGTGCGTCAGCACGTAGCACGAGCCTCCCACGTTTCCGTACCTTCACCTGTGCCCTAAGCCTTGCCGTTCCCTAACCCTAACCCTAGCCCGGAACGGAAACCCACCACCAGCCCTACACCTTACCTTACGCCATAACCAACTCCTGACCCGAACGCTGGCACTGACCCGTGCGTCAGCACGAAGCCTGACCCTCCCACGTTTCCGTACCCTCACCTGTGCCCTATGCCTTGCCGTTCCCTAACCCTAACCCTAGCCCGGAATAGAAACCCACCACCAGCCCTACACCTTACCTTACGCCGTACCCTACTCCTGACCTGTACGCTGGCACTGACCTGTGCGTCAGCACGTAGCCTGACCCTCCCACGTTTCCGTACCCTCACCTGTGCCCTAAGCCTTGCCGTTCCCTAACCCTAACCCTAGCCCCGAACGCAAATCCACCACCAGCCCTACACTTTATCCTACGCCGTTGCCTGCTCCTGGCCCGTACGCTGGCACTGACCCGTGCGTCAGCACGTAGCCCGACCCTCCCACGTTTCTGTACCCTCACCTGTGCCCTAAGCCTTGCCGTTCCCTAACCCTAAACCTAGCCCGGAATAGAAACCCACCACCAGCCCTACACCTTACCTTAAGCCGTTGCCTACTCCTGGCCCGTACGCTGGCACTGACCCGTGCGTCAGCACGTAGCCTGACCCTCCCACGTTTCCGTACCCTCACCTGTGCCCTAAGCCTTGCCGTTCCCTAACCCTAACCCTAGCCGGGAATAGAAAGCCACCACCAGCCCTACACCTTACCTTACGCCGTACCCTACTCCTGACGCGTACGCTGGCACTGACACGTGCGTCAGCACGTAGCCTGACCCTCCCACGTTTCCGTACCCTCACCTGTGCCCTAAGCCTTGCCGTTCCCTAACCCTAACCCTAGCCCGGAATAGAAACCCACCACCAGCCCTACACTTTTCCTTACGCCGTACCCTACTCCTGACCTGTACGCTGGCACTGACCTGTGCGTCAGCACGTAGCCTGACCCTCCCACGTTTCCGTACCCTCACCTGTGCCCTAAGCCTTGTCATTCCCTAACCCTAACCCTAGCCCGGAACGCAAATCCACCACCAGCCATACACTTTATCCTACGCCGTTGCCTACTCCTGGCCCGTACGCTGGCACTGACACGTGCGTCAGCACGTAGCCCGACCCTCCCACGTTTCCGTACCCTCACCTGTGCCCTAAGCCTTGCCGTTCCCTAACCCTAACCCTAGCCTGGAACGGAAACCAACCACGAGCCCTACACCTTACCTTACGCCGTTGCTTACTCCTGGCCCGTACGCTGGCACTGACCCGAGCATCAGCACGCAGCCTGACCCTCCCACGTTTCCGTAACCTCACCTGTGCCCTAAGCCTTGCCGTTCCCTAACCCTAATACTAGCCCGGAACGGAAATCAACCACCAGCCCTACACTTTATCCTACGCCGTTGCCTACTCCTGGCCCGTACGCTGGCACTGACCCGTGCGTCAGCACGTAGCCCGACCCTCCCACGTTTCTGTACCCTCACCTGTGCCCTAAGCCTTGCCGTTCCCTAACCCTAACCCTAGCCCGGTATAGAAACCCACCACGAGCCCTACACCTTACCCTACGCCGTTGCCTACTCCTGGCCTGTACTCTGGCACTGCCCCGTGCATCAGCACGTAGCCTTACACTCTGGCGTTTCCGTACCCTCTCCTGTGCCCTAAGCCTTGCCGTTCCCTAACCCTAACCCTAGCCCAGATCGCAAATCCACCACCAGCCTACACTTTATCCTACGCCGTTGCCTACTCCTGGCCCGTACGCTGGCACTGACCCGTGCGTCAGCACGTAGCACGAGCCTCCCACGTTTCCGTACCTTCACCTGTGCCCTAAGCCTTGCCGTTCCCTAACCCTAACCCTAGCCCGGAACGGAAACCCACCACCAGCCTGACACCTTACATTACGCCATAACCTACTCCTGGCCCGTACGCTGGCACTGAACCGTGCGTCAGCACGTAGCCTGACCCTCCCACGTTTCCGTACCCTCACCTGTGCCCTAAGCCATGCCGTTCCCTAACCCTAACCCTAGCCCGGAACGCAAATCCACCACCAGCCCTACACTTTATCCTACGCCGTTGCCTACTCCTGGCCCGTACGCTGGCACTGACCCGTGCGTCAGCACGTAGCCCGACCCTCCCACGTTTCCGTACCCTCACCTGTGCCCTAAGCCTTGCCGTTCCCTAACCCTAACCCTAGCCCGGAATAGAAACCCACCACCAGCCCTACACCTTACCTTACGCCATAACCTACTCCTGACCCGTACGCTGGCACTGACCCGTGCGTCAGCACGTAGACTGACCCTCCCACGTTTCCGTACCCTCACCTGTGCCCTATGCCTTGCCGTTCCCTAACCCTAACCCTAGCCCGGAATAGAAACCCACCACCAGCCCTACACCTTACCTTACGCCGTACACTACTCCTGACCTGTACGCTGGCACTGACCTGTGCGTCAGCACGTAGCCTGACCCTCCCACGTTTCCGTACCCTCACCTGTGCCCTAAGCCTTGCCGTTCCCTAACCCTAACCCTAGCCCCGAACGCAAATCCACCACCAGCCCTACACTTTATCCTACGCCGTTGCCTACTCCTGGCCCGTACGCTGGCACTGACCCGTGCGTCAGCACGTAGCCCGACCCTCCCACGTTTCTGTACCCTCACCTGTGCCCTAAGCCTTGCCGTTCCCTAACCCTAACCCTAGCCCGGAATAGAAACCCACCACCAGCCCTACACCTTACCTTAAGCCGTTGCCTACTCCTGGCCCGTACGCTGGCACTGACCCGTGTGTCAGCACGTAGCCCGACCCTCTCAGGTTTCTGTACCCTCACCTGTGCCCTAAGCCTTGCCGTTCCCTAACCCTAACCCTAGCCCGGAATAGAAACCCACCACCAGCCCTACACCTTACCTTAAGCCGTTGCCTACTCCTGGCCCGTACTCTGGCACTGACCCGTGCGTCAGCACGTAGCCTGACCCTCCCACGTTTCCGTACCCTCACCAGTGCCCTAAGCGTTGCCGTTCCCTAACCCTAACCCTAGCCCGGAATGGAAACCCACCACCAGCCCTACACTTTATCCTACGCCGTTGACTACTCCGGACCCGTATGCTGGCACTGACCCGTGCGTCAGCACGTAGCCCGACCCTCCCACGTTTCTGTACCCTCACCTGTGCCCTAAGCCTTGCCGTTCCCTAACCCTAACCCTAGCCCGGAATAGAAACCCACCACCAGCCCTACACTTTATCCTACGCCGTTGCCTACTCCTGGCCCGTATGCTGGCACTAACCCGTGCGTCAGCACGGGGCCCGACCCTCCCACGTTTCCGTACCCTCTACTTTGCCCTAAGCCTTGCCGTTCCCTAACCCTAACCCTAGCCTGTAACGGAAATCAACCACAAGCCCTACACCTTACCTTAAGCCGTACCCTACTCCTGGCCCGTACGTTGGCACTGACCAGTGCGTCAGCACGTAGCCTGACCCTCCCACGTTTCCGTACCCTCACCTGTGCCCTAAGCCTTGCCGTTCCCTAACCCTAACCCTAGCCCGGAATGGAAACCCACCACCAGCCCTACACCTTACCTTACACCGTACCCTATTCCTGGCCCGTACGCTGGCACTGAACCGTGCGTCAGCACGTAGCCTGACCCTCCCTCGTTTCCGTACCCTCACTTGTGCCCTAAGCCTTGCCGTTCCCTAACCCTAACCCTAGCCCGGAATAGAAACCCACCACCAGCCCTACACTTTATCCTACGCCGTTGCCTACTCCTGGCCTGTACTCTGGCACTGCCCCGTGCATCAGCACGTAGCCTTACACTCTGGCGTTTCCGTACCCTCTCCTGTGCCGTAAGCCTTGCCGTTCCCTAACCCTAACCCTAGCCCGGAATAGAAACCCACCACCAGCCCTACACTTTATCCTACGCCGTTGCCTACTCCTGGCCTGTACTCTGGCACTGCCCCGTGCATCAGCACGTAGCCTTACACTCTGGCGTTTCCGTACCCTCTCCTGTGCCGTAAGCCTTGCCATTCCCTAACCCTAACCCTAGCCCAGAACGCAAATCCACCACCAGCCTACACTTTATCCTACGCCGTTGCCTACTCATGGCCCGTACGCTGGCACTGACCCGTGCGTCAGCACGTAGCACGAGCCTCCCACGTTTCCATACCTTCACCTGTGCCCTAAGCCTTGCCGTTCCCTAACCCTAACCCTAGCCCGGAACGGAAACCCACCACCAGCCCTACACCTTACCTTACGCCATAACCTACTCCTGACCCGAACGCTGGCACTGACCCGTGCGTCAGCACGAAGCCTGACCCTCCCACGTTTCCGTACCCTCACCTGTGCCCTATGCCTTGCCGTTCCCTAACCCTAACCCTAGCCCGGAATAGAAACCCACCACCAGCCCTACACCTTACCTTACGCCGTACCTTACTCCTGACCTGTACGCTGGCACTGACCTGTGCGTCAGCACGTAGCCTGACCCTCCCACGTTTCCGTACCCTCACCTGTGCCCTAAGCCTTGCCGTTCCCTAACCCTAACCCTAGCCCCGAACGCAAATCCACCACCAGCCCTACACTTTATCCTACGCCGTTGCCTGCACCTGGCCCGTACGCTGGCACTGACCCGTGCGTCAGCACGTAGCCCGACCCTCCCACGTTTCTGTACCCTCACCTGTGCCCTAAGCCTTGCCTTTCCCTAAACCTAACCCTAGCCCGGAATAGAAACCCACCACCAGCCCTACACCTTACCTTAAGCCGTTGCCTACTCCTGGCCCGTACGCTGGCACTGACCCATGCGTCAGCACGTAGCCCGACCCTCCCACGTTTCTGTACCCTCACCTGTGCCCTAAGCCTTGCCGTTCCCTAACCCTAACCCTAGCCCGGAATAGAAACCCACCACCAGCCCTACACCTTACCTTAAGCCGTTGCCTACTCCTGGCCCGTACGCTGGCACTGACCCATGCGTCAGCACGTAGCCTGACCCTCCCACTTTTCCGTACCCTCACCTGTGCCCTAAGCCTTGCCGTTCCCTAACCCTAACCCTAGCCCGGAATGGAAACCCACCACCAGCCCTACACCTTACCCTACGCCGTTGCCTACTCCTGGCCTGTACTCTGGCACTGCCCCGTGCACCAGCACGTAGCCTTACACTCTGGCGTTTCCGTACCCTCTCCTGTGCCCTAAGCCTTGCCGTTCCCTAACCCTAACCCTAGCCCAGAACGCAAATCCACCACCAGCCTACACTTTATCCTACGCCGTTGCCTACTCCTGGCCCGTACGCTGGCACTGACCCGTGCGTCAGCGCGTAGCACAAGCCTCCCACGTTTCCGTACCTTCACCTGTGCCCTAAGCCTTGCCGTTCCCTAACCATAACCCTAGCCCGGAACGGAAACCCACAACCAGCCTGACACCTTACATTACGCCGTAACCTATTCCTGGCCCGTACGCTGGCACTGAACCGTGCGTCAGCACGTAGCCTGACCCTCCCACGTTTCCGTACCCTCACCTGTGCCCTAAGCCATGCCATTCCCTAACCCTAACCCTAGCCCGGAATGCAAATCCACCACCAGCCCTACACTTTATCCTACGCCGTTGCCTACTCCTGGCCCGTACGCTGGCACTGACCCGTGCGTCAGCACGTAGCGGGACCCTCCCACGTTTCCGTACCCTCACCTGTGCCCTAAGCCTTGCCGTTCCCTAACCCTAACCCTAGCCCGAAATAGAAACCCACCACCAGCCCTACACTTTTCCTTACGCCATAACCTACTCCTGACCCGTACGCTGGCACTGAACCGTGCGTCAGCACGTAGACTGACCCTCCCACGTTTCCGTACCATCACCTGTGCCCTATGCCTTGCCGTTCCCTAACCCTAACCCTAGCCCGGAATAGAAACCCACCACCAGCCCTACACCATACCTTACGCCGTACCCTACTCCTGACCTGTACGCTGGCACTGACCTGTGCGTCAGCACGTAGCCTGACCCTCCCACTTTTCCGTACCCTCACCTGTGCCCTAAGCCTTGCCGTTCCCTAACCCTAACCCTAGCCCCGAACGCAAATCCACCACCAGCCCTACACTTTATCCTACGCCGTTGCCTACTCCTGGCCCGTACGCTGGCACTGACCCGTGCGTCAGCACGTAGCCCGACCCTCCCACGTTTCTGTACCCTCACCTGTGCCCTAAGCCTTGCCGTTCCCTAACCCTAACCCTAGCCCGGAATAGAAACCCACCACCAGCCCTACACCTTACCTTAAGCCGTTGCCTACTCCTGGCCCGTACGCTGGCACTGACCCGTGCGTCAGCACGTAGCCCGACCCTCCCACGTTTCTGTACCCTCACCTGTGCCCTAAGCCTTGCCGTTCCCTAACCCTAACCCTAGCCCAGAATAGAAACCCACCACCAGCCCTACACCTTACCTTAAGCCGTTGCCTACTCCTGGCCCGTACGCTGGCACTGACCCGTGTGTCAGCACGTAGCCTGACCCTCCCACGTTTCCGTACCCTCACCAGTGCCCTAAGCGTTGCCGTTCCCTAACCCTAAACCTAGCCCGGAATGGAAACCCACCACCAGCCCTACACTTTATCCTACGCCGTTGCCTACTCCTGGCCCGTATGCTGGCACTAACCCGTGCGTCAGCACGGGGCCCGACCCTCCCACGTTTCCGTACCCTGTACTTTGCCCTAAGCCTTGCCGTTCCCTAACCCTAACCCTAGCCTGGAACGGAAATCAACCACAAGCCCTACACCTTACCTTAAGCCGTACCCTACTCCTGGCCCGTACGTTGGCACTGACCAGTGCGTCAGCACGTAGCCTGACCCTCCCACGTTTCCGTACCCTCACCTGTGCCCTAAGCCTTGCCGTTCCCTAACCCTAACCCTAGACCGGAATGGAAACCCACCACCAGCCCTACACCTTACCTTACGCCGTACCCTATTCCTGGCCCGTACGCTGGCACTGAACCGTGCGTCAGCACGTAGCCTGACCCTCCCACGTTTCCGTACCCTCACTTGTGCCCTAAGCCTTGCCGTTCCCTAACCCTAACCCTAGCCCGGAATAGAAACCCACCACCAGCCCTACACTTTATCCTACGCCGTTGCCTACTCCTGGCCTGTACTCTGGCACTGCCCCGTGCATCAGCACGTAGCCTTACACTCTGGCGTTTCCGTACCCTCTCCTGTGCCGTAAGCCTTGCCATTCCCTAACCCTAACCCTAGCCCAGAACGCAAATCCACCACCAGCCTACACTTTATCCTACGCCGTTGCCTACTCCTGGCCCGTACGCTGGCACTGACCCGTGCGTCAGCACGTAGCACGAGCCTCCCACGTTTCCGTACCTTCACCTGTGCCCTAAGCCTTGCCGTTCCCTAACCCTAACCCTAGCCCGGAACGGAAACCCACCACCAGCCCTACACCTTACCTTACGCCATAACCAACTCCTGACCCGAACGCTGGCACTGACCCGTGCGTCAGCACGAAGCCTGACCCTCCCACGTTTCCGTACCCTCACCTGTGCCCTATGCCTTGCCGTTCCCTAACCCTAACCCTAGCCCGGAATAGAAACCCACCACCAGCCCTACACCTTACCTTACGCCGTACCCTACTCCTGACCTGTACGCTGGCACTGACCTGTGCGTCAGCACGTAGCCTGACCCTCCCACGTTTCCGTACCCTCACCTGTGCCCTAAGCCTTGCCGTTCCCTAACCCTAACCCTAGCCCCGAACGCAAATCCACCACCAGCCCTACACTTTATCCTACGCCGTTGCCTGCTCCTGGCCCGTACGCTGGCACTGACCCGTGCGTCAGCACGTAGCCCGACCCTCCCACGTTTCTGTACCCTCACCTGTGCCCTAAGCCTTGCCGTTCCCTAACCCTAAACCTAGCCCGGAATAGAAACCCACCACCAGCCCTACACCTTACCTTAAGCCGTTGCCTACTCCTGGCCCGTACGCTGGCACTGACCCGTGCGTCAGCACGTAGCCTGACCCTCCCACGTTTCCGTACCCTCACCTGTGCCCTAAGCCTTGCCGTTCCCTAACCCTAACCCTAGCCCGGAATAGAAACCCACCACCAGCCCTACACTTTTCCTTACGCCGTACCCTACTCCTGACCTGTACGCTGGCACTGACCTGTGCGTCAGCACGTAGCCTGACCCTCCCAC
Source organism: Mesoplodon bidens (assembly GCF_964165515.1). Lineage (NCBI taxonomy): Eukaryota > Metazoa > Chordata > Mammalia > Artiodactyla > Ziphiidae > Mesoplodon > Mesoplodon bidens. The sequence goes on from NW_027671748.1 coordinate 20,304, forward strand.
GTTTCCGTACCCTCACCTGTGCCCTAAGCCTTGTCATTCCCTAACCCTAACCCTAGCCCGGAACGCAAATCCACCACCAGCCATACACTTTATCCTACGCCGTTGCCTACTCCTGGCCCGTACGCTGGCACTGACACGTGCGTCAGCACGTAGCCCGACCCTCCCACGTTTCCGTACCCTCACCTGTGCCCTAAGCCTTGCCGTTCCCTAACCCTAACCCTAGCCTGGAACGGAAACCAACCACGAGCCCTACACCTTACCTTACGCCGTTGCTTACTCCTGGCCCGTACGCTGGCACTGACCCGAGCATCAGCACGCAGCCTGACCCTCCCACGTTTCCGTAACCTCACCTGTGCCCTAAGCCTTGCCGTTCCCTAACCCTAATACTAGCCCGGAACGGAAATCAACCACCAGCCCTACACTTTATCCTACGCCGTTGCCTACTCCTGGCCCGTACGCTGGCACTGACCCGTGCGTCAGCACGTAGCCCGACCCTCCCACGTTTCTGTACCCTCACCTGTGCCCTAAGCCTTGCCGTTCCCTAACCCTAACCCTAGCCCGGTATAGAAACCCACCACCAGCCCTACACCTTACCTTACGCCATACCCTACTCCTGACCCGTACGCTGGCACTGACCCGTGCGTCAGCACGTAGCCTGACCCTCCCACGTTTCCGTGCCCTCACCTGTGCCCTAAGCCTTGCCGTTCGCTAACCCTAACCCTAGCCCGGAATAGAAACCCACCACCAGCCCTACACGGTACCTTACGCCGTACCATACTCCTGACCTGTATGCTGGCACTAACCTGTGCGTCAGCACGTAGCCTGACCCTCCCACGGTTCCGTACCCTCACCTGTGCCCTAAGCCTTGCCGTTCCCTAACCCTAACACTAGCCCCGAATGCAAATCCACCACCAGCCCTACACTTTATCCTACGCCGTTGCCTACTCCTGGCCCGTACGCTGGCACTGACCCGTGCGTCAGCACGTAGCCCGACCCTCCCACGTTTCTGTACCCTCACCTGTGCCCTAAGCCTTGCCGTTCCCTAACCCTAACCCTAGCCCGGAATAGAAACCCATCACCAGCCCTACACCTTACCTTAAGCCGTTGCCTACTCCTGGCCCATACGCTGGCACTGACCCGTGCGTCAGCACGTATCCCGAACCTCCCACGTTTCTGTACCCTCACCTGTGCCCTAAGCCTTGCCGTTCCCTAACCCTAACCCTAGCCCGGAATAGAAACCCACCACCAGCCCTACACCTTACCTTAAGCCGTTGCCTACTCCTGGCCCGTACGCTGGCACTGACCCGTGCGTCAGCACGTAGCCTGACCCTCCCACGTTTCCGTACCCTGACCTGTGCCCTAAGCGTTGCCGTTCCCTAACCCTAAACCTAGCCCGGAATGGAAACCCACCACCAGCCCTACACTTTATCCTACGCCGTTGCCTACTCCTGGCCCGTATGCTGGCACTAACCCGTGCGTCAGCACGGGGCCAGACCCTCCCACGTTTCCGTACCCTCTCCTTTGCCCTAAGCCTTGCCGTTCCCTAACCCTAACCCTAGCCTGGAACTGAAATCAACCACAAGCCCTACACCTTACCTTACGCCGTACCCTACTCCTGGCCCGTACGTTGGCACTGACCAGTGCGTCAGCACGTAGCCTGACCCTCCCACGTTTCCGTACCCTCAGCTGTACCCTAAGCCTTGCCGTTCCCTAACCCTAACCCTAGCCCGGAATGGAAACCCACCACCAGCCCTACACCTTACCTTACGCCGTACCCTATTCCTGGCCCGTACGCTGGCACTGAACCGTGCGTCAGCACGTAGCACGAGCCTCCCACGTTTCCGTACCTTCACCTGTGCCCTAAGCCTTGCCGTTCCCTAACCCTAACCCTAGCCCGGAATGGAAACCCACCACCAGCCCTACACTTTATCCTACGCCGTTGCCTACTCCTGGCCTGTACTTTGGCACTGCCCCGTGCATCAGCACGTAGCCTTACACTCTGGCGTTTCCGTACCCTCTCCTGTGCCGTAAGCCTTGCCGTTCCCTAACCCTAACCCTAGCCCAGAACGCAAATCCACCACCAGCCTACACTTTATCCTACGCCGTTGCCTACTCCTGGCCCGTACGCTGGCACTGACCCGTGCGTCAGCACGTAGCACGAGCCTCCCACGTTTCCGTACCTTCACCTGTGCCCTAAGCCTTGCCGTTCCCTAACCCTAACCCTAGCCCGGAACGGAAACCCACCACCAGCCCTACACCTTACCTTACGCCATAACCTACTCCTGACCCGAACGCTGGCACTGACCCGTGCGTCAGCACGAAGCCTGACCCTCCCACGTTTCCGTACCCTCACCTGTGCCCTATGCCTTGCCGTTCCCTAACACTAACCCTAGCCCGGAATAGAAACCCACCACCAGCCCTACACCTTACGTTACGCCGTACCCTACTCCTGACCTGTACGCTGGCACTGACCTGTGCATCAGCACGTAGCCTGACCCTCCCACGTTTCCGTACCCTCACCTGTGCCCTAAGCCTTGCCGTTCCCTAACCCTAACCCTAGCCCCGAACGCAAATCCACCACCAGCCCTACACTTTATCCTACGCCGTTGCCTGCTCCTGGCCCGTACGCTGGCACTGACCCGTGCGTCAGCACGTAGCCCGACCCTCCCACGTTTCTGTACCCTCACCTGTGCCCTAAGCCTTGCCGTTCCCTAACCCTAACCCTAGCCCGGAATAGAAACCCACCACCAGCCCTACACCTTACCTTAAGCCGTTGCCTACTCCTGGCCCGTACGCTGGCACTGACCCGTGCGTCAGCACGTAGCCCGACCCTCCCACGTTTCTGTACCCTCACCTGTGCCCTAAGCCTTGCCGTTCCCTAACCCTAACCCTAGCCCGGAATAGAAACCCACCACCAGCCCTAAACCTTACCTTAAGCCGTTGCCTACTCCTGGCCCGTACGCTGGCACTGACCCGTGCGTCAGCACGTAGCCTGACCCTCCCACGATTCCGTACCCTCACATGTGCCCTAAGCCTTGCCGTTCCCTAACCCTAACCCTACCCCGGAATGGAAGCCCACCACCAGCCCTACACCTTACCCTACGCCATTGCTACTCCTGGCCTGTACTCTGGCACTGCCCCGTGCATCAGCACGTAGCCTTACACTCTGGCGTTTCCGTACCCTCTCCTGTGCCCTAAGCCTTGCCGTTCCCTAACCCTAACCCTAGCCCAGAACGCAAATCCACCACCAGCCTACACTTTATCCTACGCCGTTGCCTACTCCTGGCCCGTACGCTGGCACTGACCCGTGCGTCAGCACGTAGCACAAGCCTCCCACGTTTCCGTACCTTCACCTGTGCCCTAAGCCTTGCCGTTCCCTAACCCTAACCCTAGCCCGGAACGGAAACCCACCACCAGCCTGACACCTTACATTACGCCGTACCCTATTCCTGGCCCGTACGCTGGCACTGAACCGTGCGTCAGCACGTAGCCTGACCCTCCCACGTTTCCGTACCCTCACCTGTGCCCTAAGCCATGCCGTTCCCTAACCCTAACCCTAGCCCTGAACGCAAATCCACCACCAGCCCTACACTTTATCCTGCGCCGTTGCCTACTCCTGGCCCGTACGCTGGCACTGACCCGTGCGTCAGCACGTAGCCCGACCCTCCCACGTTTCCGTACCCTCACCTGTGCCCTAAGCCTTGCCGTTCCCTAACCCTAACCCTAGCCCGGAATAGAAACCCACCACCAGCCCTACACCTTACCTTACGCCATAACCTACTCCTGACCCGTACGCTGACACTGACCCGTGCGTTAGTATGTAGACTGACCCTCCCACGTTTCCGTACCCTCACCTGTGCCCTATGCCTTGCCGTTCCCTAACCCTAACCCTAGCCCGGAATAGAAACCCACCACCAGCCCTACACCTTACCTTACGCCGTACCCTACTCCTGACCTGTACGCTGGCACTGACCTGTGCGTCAGCACGTAGCCTGACCCTCCCACGTTTCCGTACCCTGACCTGTGCCCTAAGCCTTGCCGTTCCCTAACCTTAACCCTAGCCCCGAACGCAAATCCACCACCGGCCCTACACTTTATCCTACGCCGTTGCATACTCCTGGCCCGTACGCTGGCACTGACCCGTGCGTCAGCACGTAGCCCGACCCTCCCACGTTTCTGTACCCTCACCTGTGCCCTAAGCCTTGCCGTTCCCTAACCCTAACCCTAGCCCGGAATAGAAACCCACCACGAGCCCTACACCTTACCTTACGCCGTTGTTTACTCCTGGCCCGTACGCTGGCACTGACCCGAGCGTCAGCACGTAGCCTGACCCTCCCACGTTTCCGTAACCTCACCTGTGCCCTAAGCCTTGCCGTTCCCTAACCCTAACACTAGCCTGGAACGGAAATCAACCACCAGCCCTACACTTTATCCTACGCCGTTGCCTACTCCTGGCCCGTACGCTGGCACTGACCCGTGCGTCAGCACGTAGCCCGACCCTCCCACGTTTCTGTACCCTCACCTGTGCCCTAAGCCTTGCCGTTCCCTAACCCTAACCCTAGCCCGGAATAGAAACCCACCACCAGCCCTACACCTTACCTTACGCCATACCCTACTCCTGACCCGTACGCTGGCACTGACCCGTGCGTCAGCACGTAGCCTGACCCTCCCACGTTTTCGTGCCCTCACCTGTGCCCTAAGCCTTGCCGTTCGCTAACCCTAACCCTAGCCCGGAATAGAAACCCACCACCAGCCCTACACGGTACCTTACGCCGTACCATACTCCTGACCTGTACGCTGGCAGTAACCTGTGCGTCAGCACGTAGCCTGACCCTCCCACGTTTCCGTACCCTCACCTGTGCCCTAAGCCTTGCCGTTCCCTAACCCTAACCCTAGCCCCGAATGCAAATCCACCACCAGCCCTACACTTTATCCTACGCCGTTGCCTACTCCTGGCCCGTACGCTGGCACTGACCCGTGCGTCAGCACGTAGCCCGACCCTCCCACGTTTCTGTACCCTCACCTCTGCCCTAAGCCTTGCCGTTCCCTAACCCTAATCCTAGCCCGGAATAGAAACCCATCACCAGCCCTACACCTTACCTTAAGCCGTTGCCTACACCTGGCCCGTACGCTGGCACTGACCCGTGCGTCAGCACGTAGCCCGAACCTTCCACGTTTCTGTACCCTCACCTGTGCCCTAAGCCTTGCCGTTCCCTAACCCTAACCCTAGCCCGGAATAGAAACCCACCACCAGCCCTACACCTTACCTTAAGCCGTTGCCTACTCCTGGCCCGTACGCTGGCACTGACCCGTGCGTCAGCACGTAGCCTGACACTCCCACGTTTCCGTACCCTGACCTGTGCCCTAAGCGTTGCCGTTCCCTAACCCTAACCCTAGCCCGGAATGGAAACCCACCACCAGCCCTACACTTTATCCTACGCCGTTGCCTACTCCTGGCCCGTATGCTGGCACTAACCCGTGCGTCAGCACGGGGCCCGACCCTCCCACGTTTCCGTACCCTCTACTTTGCCCTAAGCCTTGCCGTTCCCTAACCCTAACCCTAGCCTGGAACGGAAATCAACCACAAGCCCTACACCTTACCTTAAGCCGTACCCTACTCCTGGCCCGTACGTTGGCACTGACCAGTGCGTCAGCACGTAGCCTGACCCTCCCACGTTTCCGTACCCTCAGCTGTGCCCTAAGCCTTGCCGTTCCCTAACCCTAACCCTAGACCGGAATGGAAACCCACCACCAGCCCTACACCTTACCTTACGCCGTACCCTATTCCTGGCCCGTACGCTGGCACTGAACCGTGCGTCAGCACGTAGCCTGACCCACCCACGTTTCCGTACCCTCACTTGTGCCCTAAGCCTTGCCGTTCCCTAACCCTAACCCTAGCCCGGAATAGAAACCCACCACCAGCCCTACACTTTATCCTACGCCGTTGCCTACTCCTGGCCTGTACTCTGGCACTGCCCCGTGCATCAGCACGTAGCCTTACACTCTGGCGTTTCCGTACCCTCTCCTGTGCCGTAAGCCTTGCCGTTCCCTAACCCTAACCCTAGCCCAGAACGCAAATCCACCACCAGCCTACACTTTATCCTACGCCGTTGCCTACTCCTGGCCCGTACGCTGGCACTGACCCGTGCGTCAGCACGTAGCACGAGCCTCCCACGTTTCCGTACCTTCACCTGGGCCCTAAGCCTTGCCGTTCCCTAACCCTAACCCTAGCCCGGAACGGAAACCCACCACCAGCCCTACACCTTACCTTACGCCATAACCTACTCCTGACCCGAACGCTGGCACTGACCCGTGCGTCAGCACGAAGCCTGACCCTCCCACGTTTCCGTACCCTCACCTGTGCCCTATGCCTTGCCGTTCCCTAACCCTAACCCTAGCCCGGAATAGAAACCCACCACCAGCCCTACACCTTACCTTACGCCGTACCCTACTCCTGACCTGTACGCTGGCACTGACCTGTGCGTCAGCACGTAGCCTGACCCTCCCACGTTTCCGTACCTTCACCTGTGCCCTAAGCCTTGCCGTTCCCTAACCCTAACCCTAGCCCCGAACGCAAATCCACCACCAGCCCTACACTTTATCCTACGCCGTTGCCTGCTCCTGGCCCGTACGCTGGCACTGACCCGTGCGTCAGCACGTAGCCCGACCCTCCCACGTTTCTGTACCCTCACCTGTGCCCTAAGCCTTGCCGTTCCCTAAACCTAACCCTAGCCCAGAATAGAAACCCACCACCAGCCCTACACCTTACCTTAAGCCGTTGCCTACTCCTGGCCCGTACGCTGGCACTGACCCATGCGTCAGCACGTAGCCCGACCCTCCCACGTTTCTGTACCCTCACCTGTGCCCTAAGCCTTGCCGTTCCCTAACCCTAACCCTAGCCCGGAATAGAAACCCACCACCAGCCCTACACCTTACCTTAAGCCGTTGCCTACTCCTGGCCCGTACGCTGGCACTGACCCGTGCGTCAGCACGTAGCCTGACCCTCCCACGTTTCCGTACCCTCACCTGTGCCCTAAGCCTTGCCGTTCCCTAACCCTAACCCTAGCCCGGAATGGAAACCCACCACCAGCCCTACACCTTACCCTACGCCATTGCCTACTCCTGGCCTGTACTCTGGCACTGCCCCGTGCACCAGCACGTAGCCTTACACTCTGGCGTTTCCGTACCCTCTCCTGTGCCCTAAGCCTTGCCGTTCCCTAACCCAAACCGTAGCCCAGAACGCAAATCCACCACCAGCCTACACTTTATCCTACGCCGTTGCCTACTCCTGGCCCGTACGCTGGCACTGACCCGTGCGTCAGCGCGTAGCACGAGCCTCCCACGTTTCCGTACCTTCACCTGTGCCCTAAGCCTTGCCGTTCCCTAACCCTAACCCTAGCCCGGAACGGAAACCCACAACCAGCCTGACACCTTACATTACGCCGTACCCTATTCCTGGCCCGTACGCTGGCACTGAACCGTGCGTCAGCACGTAGCCTGACCCTCCCACGTTTCCGTACCCTCACCTGTGCCCTAAGCCTTGCCGTTCCCTAACCCTAATACTAGCCCGGAACGGAAATCAACCACCAGCCCTACACTTTATCCTACGCCGTTGCCTACTCCTGGCCCGTACGCTGGCACTGACCCGTGCGTCAGCACGTAGCCCGACCCTCCCACGTTTCTGTACCCTCACCTGTGCCCTAAGCCTTGCCGTTCCCTAACCCTAACCCTAGCCCGGTATAGAAACCCACCACGAGCCCTACACCTTACCCTACGCCGTTGCCTACTCCTGGCCTGTACTCTGGCACTGCCCCGTGCATCAGCACGTAGCCTTACACTCTGGCGTTTCCGTACCCTCTCCTGTGCCCTAAGCCTTGCCGTTCCCTAACCCTAACCCTAGCCCAGATCGCAAATCCACCACCAGCCTACACTTTATCCTACGCCGTTGCCTACTCCTGGCCCGTACGCTGGCACTGACCCGTGCGTCAGCACGTAGCACGAGCCTCCCACGTTTCCGTACCTTCACCTGTGCCCTAAGCCTTGCCGTTCCCTAACCCTAACCCTAGCCCGGAACGGAAACCCACCACCAGCCTGACACCTTACATTACGCCATAACCTACTCCTGGCCCGTACGCTGGCACTGAACCGTGCGTCAGCACGTAGCCTGACCCTCCCACGTTTCCGTACCCTCACCTGTGCCCTAAGCCATGCCGTTCCCTAACCCTAACCCTAGCCCGGAACGCAAATCCACCACCAGCCCTACACTTTATCCTACGCCGTTGCCTACTCCTGGCCCGTACGCTGGCACTGACCCGTGCGTCAGCACGTAGCCCGACCCTCCCACGTTTCCGTACCCTCACCTGTGCCCTAAGCCTTGCCGTTCCCTAACCCTAACCCTAGCCCGGAATAGAAACCCACCACCAGCCCTACACCTTACCTTACGCCATAACCTACTCCTGACCCGTACGCTGGCACTGACCCGTGCGTCAGCACGTAGACTGACCCTCCCACGTTTCCGTACCCTCACCTGTGCCCTATGCCTTGCCGTTCCCTAACCCTAACCCTAGCCCGGAATAGAAACCCACCACCAGCCCTACACCTTACCTTACGCCGTACACTACTCCTGACCTGTACGCTGGCACTGACCTGTGCGTCAGCACGTAGCCTGACCCTCCCACGTTTCCGTACCCTCACCTGTGCCCTAAGCCTTGCCGTTCCCTAACCCTAACCCTAGCCCCGAACGCAAATCCACCACCAGCCCTACACTTTATCCTACGCCGTTGCCTACTCCTGGCCCGTACGCTGGCACTGACCCGTGCGTCAGCACGTAGCCCGACCCTCCCACGTTTCTGTACCCTCACCTGTGCCCTAAGCCTTGCCGTTCCCTAACCCTAACCCTAGCCCGGAATAGAAACCCACCACCAGCCCTACACCTTACCTTAAGCCGTTGCCTACTCCTGGCCCGTACGCTGGCACTGACCCGTGTGTCAGCACGTAGCCCGACCCTCTCAGGTTTCTGTACCCTCACCTGTGCCCTAAGCCTTGCCGTTCCCTAACCCTAACCCTAGCCCGGAATAGAAACCCACCACCAGCCCTACACCTTACCTTAAGCCGTTGCCTACTCCTGGCCCGTACTCTGGCACTGACCCGTGCGTCAGCACGTAGCCTGACCCTCCCACGTTTCCGTACCCTCACCAGTGCCCTAAGCGTTGCCGTTCCCTAACCCTAACCCTAGCCCGGAATGGAAACCCACCACCAGCCCTACACTTTATCCTACGCCGTTGACTACTCCGGACCCGTATGCTGGCACTGACCCGTGCGTCAGCACGTAGCCCGACCCTCCCACGTTTCTGTACCCTCACCTGTGCCCTAAGCCTTGCCGTTCCCTAACCCTAACCCTAGCCCGGAATAGAAACCCACCACCAGCCCTACACTTTATCCTACGCCGTTGCCTACTCCTGGCCCGTATGCTGGCACTAACCCGTGCGTCAGCACGGGGCCCGACCCTCCCACGTTTCCGTACCCTCTACTTTGCCCTAAGCCTTGCCGTTCCCTAACCCTAACCCTAGCCTGTAACGGAAATCAACCACAAGCCCTACACCTTACCTTAAGCCGTACCCTACTCCTGGCCCGTACGTTGGCACTGACCAGTGCGTCAGCACGTAGCCTGACCCTCCCACGTTTCCGTACCCTCACCTGTGCCCTAAGCCTTGCCGTTCCCTAACCCTAACCCTAGCCCGGAATGGAAACCCACCACCAGCCCTACACCTTACCTTACACCGTACCCTATTCCTGGCCCGTACGCTGGCACTGAACCGTGCGTCAGCACGTAGCCTGACCCTCCCTCGTTTCCGTACCCTCACTTGTGCCCTAAGCCTTGCCGTTCCCTAACCCTAACCCTAGCCCGGAATAGAAACCCACCACCAGCCCTACACTTTATCCTACGCCGTTGCCTACTCCTGGCCTGTACTCTGGCACTGCCCCGTGCATCAGCACGTAGCCTTACACTCTGGCGTTTCCGTACCCTCTCCTGTGCCGTAAGCCTTGCCGTTCCCTAACCCTAACCCTAGCCCGGAATAGAAACCCACCACCAGCCCTACACTTTATCCTACGCCGTTGCCTACTCCTGGCCTGTACTCTGGCACTGCCCCGTGCATCAGCACGTAGCCTTACACTCTGGCGTTTCCGTACCCTCTCCTGTGCCGTAAGCCTTGCCATTCCCTAACCCTAACCCTAGCCCAGAACGCAAATCCACCACCAGCCTACACTTTATCCTACGCCGTTGCCTACTCATGGCCCGTACGCTGGCACTGACCCGTGCGTCAGCACGTAGCACGAGCCTCCCACGTTTCCATACCTTCACCTGTGCCCTAAGCCTTGCCGTTCCCTAACCCTAACCCTAGCCCGGAACGGAAACCCACCACCAGCCCTACACCTTACCTTACGCCATAACCTACTCCTGACCCGAACGCTGGCACTGACCCGTGCGTCAGCACGAAGCCTGACCCTCCCACGTTTCCGTACCCTCACCTGTGCCCTATGCCTTGCCGTTCCCTAACCCTAACCCTAGCCCGGAATAGAAACCCACCACCAGCCCTACACCTTACCTTACGCCGTACCTTACTCCTGACCTGTACGCTGGCACTGACCTGTGCGTCAGCACGTAGCCTGACCCTCCCACGTTTCCGTACCCTCACCTGTGCCCTAAGCCTTGCCGTTCCCTAACCCTAACCCTAGCCCCGAACGCAAATCCACCACCAGCCCTACACTTTATCCTACGCCGTTGCCTGCACCTGGCCCGTACGCTGGCACTGACCCGTGCGTCAGCACGTAGCCCGACCCTCCCACGTTTCTGTACCCTCACCTGTGCCCTAAGCCTTGCCTTTCCCTAAACCTAACCCTAGCCCGGAATAGAAACCCACCACCAGCCCTACACCTTACCTTAAGCCGTTGCCTACTCCTGGCCCGTACGCTGGCACTGACCCATGCGTCAGCACGTAGCCCGACCCTCCCACGTTTCTGTACCCTCACCTGTGCCCTAAGCCTTGCCGTTCCCTAACCCTAACCCTAGCCCGGAATAGAAACCCACCACCAGCCCTACACCTTACCTTAAGCCGTTGCCTACTCCTGGCCCGTACGCTGGCACTGACCCATGCGTCAGCACGTAGCCTGACCCTCCCACTTTTCCGTACCCTCACCTGTGCCCTAAGCCTTGCCGTTCCCTAACCCTAACCCTAGCCCGGAATGGAAACCCACCACCAGCCCTACACCTTACCCTACGCCGTTGCCTACTCCTGGCCTGTACTCTGGCACTGCCCCGTGCACCAGCACGTAGCCTTACACTCTGGCGTTTCCGTACCCTCTCCTGTGCCCTAAGCCTTGCCGTTCCCTAACCCTAACCCTAGCCCAGAACGCAAATCCACCACCAGCCTACACTTTATCCTACGCCGTTGCCTACTCCTGGCCCGTACGCTGGCACTGACCCGTGCGTCAGCGCGTAGCACAAGCCTCCCACGTTTCCGTACCTTCACCTGTGCCCTAAGCCTTGCCGTTCCCTAACCATAACCCTAGCCCGGAACGGAAACCCACAACCAGCCTGACACCTTACATTACGCCGTAACCTATTCCTGGCCCGTACGCTGGCACTGAACCGTGCGTCAGCACGTAGCCTGACCCTCCCACGTTTCCGTACCCTCACCTGTGCCCTAAGCCATGCCATTCCCTAACCCTAACCCTAGCCCGGAATGCAAATCCACCACCAGCCCTACACTTTATCCTACGCCGTTGCCTACTCCTGGCCCGTACGCTGGCACTGACCCGTGCGTCAGCACGTAGCGGGACCCTCCCACGTTTCCGTACCCTCACCTGTGCCCTAAGCCTTGCCGTTCCCTAACCCTAACCCTAGCCCGAAATAGAAACCCACCACCAGCCCTACACTTTTCCTTACGCCATAACCTACTCCTGACCCGTACGCTGGCACTGAACCGTGCGTCAGCACGTAGACTGACCCTCCCACGTTTCCGTACCATCACCTGTGCCCTATGCCTTGCCGTTCCCTAACCCTAACCCTAGCCCGGAATAGAAACCCACCACCAGCCCTACACCATACCTTACGCCGTACCCTACTCCTGACCTGTACGCTGGCACTGACCTGTGCGTCAGCACGTAGCCTGACCCTCCCACTTTTCCGTACCCTCACCTGTGCCCTAAGCCTTGCCGTTCCCTAACCCTAACCCTAGCCCCGAACGCAAATCCACCACCAGCCCTACACTTTATCCTACGCCGTTGCCTACTCCTGGCCCGTACGCTGGCACTGACCCGTGCGTCAGCACGTAGCCCGACCCTCCCACGTTTCTGTACCCTCACCTGTGCCCTAAGCCTTGCCGTTCCCTAACCCTAACCCTAGCCCGGAATAGAAACCCACCACCAGCCCTACACCTTACCTTAAGCCGTTGCCTACTCCTGGCCCGTACGCTGGCACTGACCCGTGCGTCAGCACGTAGCCCGACCCTCCCACGTTTCTGTACCCTCACCTGTGCCCTAAGCCTTGCCGTTCCCTAACCCTAACCCTAGCCCAGAATAGAAACCCACCACCAGCCCTACACCTTACCTTAAGCCGTTGCCTACTCCTGGCCCGTACGCTGGCACTGACCCGTGTGTCAGCACGTAGCCTGACCCTCCCACGTTTCCGTACCCTCACCAGTGCCCTAAGCGTTGCCGTTCCCTAACCCTAAACCTAGCCCGGAATGGAAACCCACCACCAGCCCTACACTTTATCCTACGCCGTTGCCTACTCCTGGCCCGTATGCTGGCACTAACCCGTGCGTCAGCACGGGGCCCGACCCTCCCACGTTTCCGTACCCTGTACTTTGCCCTAAGCCTTGCCGTTCCCTAACCCTAACCCTAGCCTGGAACGGAAATCAACCACAAGCCCTACACCTTACCTTAAGCCGTACCCTACTCCTGGCCCGTACGTTGGCACTGACCAGTGCGTCAGCACGTAGCCTGACCCTCCCACGTTTCCGTACCCTCACCTGTGCCCTAAGCCTTGCCGTTCCCTAACCCTAACCCTAGACCGGAATGGAAACCCACCACCAGCCCTACACCTTACCTTACGCCGTACCCTATTCCTGGCCCGTACGCTGGCACTGAACCGTGCGTCAGCACGTAGCCTGACCCTCCCACGTTTCCGTACCCTCACTTGTGCCCTAAGCCTTGCCGTTCCCTAACCCTAACCCTAGCCCGGAATAGAAACCCACCACCAGCCCTACACTTTATCCTACGCCGTTGCCTACTCCTGGCCTGTACTCTGGCACTGCCCCGTGCATCAGCACGTAGCCTTACACTCTGGCGTTTCCGTACCCTCTCCTGTGCCGTAAGCCTTGCCATTCCCTAACCCTAACCCTAGCCCAGAACGCAAATCCACCACCAGCCTACACTTTATCCTACGCCGTTGCCTACTCCTGGCCCGTACGCTGGCACTGACCCGTGCGTCAGCACGTAGCACGAGCCTCCCACGTTTCCGTACCTTCACCTGTGCCCTAAGCCTTGCCGTTCCCTAACCCTAACCCTAGCCCGGAACGGAAACCCACCACCAGCCCTACACCTTACCTTACGCCATAACCAACTCCTGACCCGAACGCTGGCACTGACCCGTGCGTCAGCACGAAGCCTGACCCTCCCACGTTTCCGTACCCTCACCTGTGCCCTATGCCTTGCCGTTCCCTAACCCTAACCCTAGCCCGGAATAGAAACCCACCACCAGCCCTACACCTTACCTTACGCCGTACCCTACTCCTGACCTGTACGCTGGCACTGACCTGTGCGTCAGCACGTAGCCTGACCCTCCCACGTTTCCGTACCCTCACCTGTGCCCTAAGCCTTGCCGTTCCCTAACCCTAACCCTAGCCCCGAACGCAAATCCACCACCAGCCCTACACTTTATCCTACGCCGTTGCCTGCTCCTGGCCCGTACGCTGGCACTGACCCGTGCGTCAGCACGTAGCCCGACCCTCCCACGTTTCTGTACCCTCACCTGTGCCCTAAGCCTTGCCGTTCCCTAACCCTAAACCTAGCCCGGAATAGAAACCCACCACCAGCCCTACACCTTACCTTAAGCCGTTGCCTACTCCTGGCCCGTACGCTGGCACTGACCCGTGCGTCAGCACGTAGCCTGACCCTCCCACGTTTCCGTACCCTCACCTGTGCCCTAAGCCTTGCCGTTCCCTAACCCTAACCCTAGCCCGGAATAGAAACCCACCACCAGCCCTACACTTTTCCTTACGCCGTACCCTACTCCTGACCTGTACGCTGGCACTGACCTGTGCGTCAGCACGTAGCCTGACCCTCCCACGTTTCCGTACCCTCACCTGTGCCCTAAGCCTTGTCATTCCCTAACCCTAACCCTAGCCCGGAACGCAAATCCACCACCAGCCATACACTTTATCCTACGCCGTTGCCTACTCCTGGCCCGTACGCTGGCACTGACACGTGCGTCAGCACGTAGCCCGACCCTCCCACGTTTCCGTACCCTCACCTGTGCCCTAAGCCTTGCCGTTCCCTAACCCTAACCCTAGCCTGGAACGGAAACCAACCACGAGCCCTACACCTTACCTTACGCCGTTGCTTACTCCTGGCCCGTACGCTGGCACTGACCCGAGCATCAGCACGCAGCCTGACCCTCCCACGTTTCCGTAACCTCACCTGTGCCCTAAGCCTTGCCGTTCCCTAACCCTAATACTAGCCCGGAACGGAAATCAACCACCAGCCCTACACTTTATCCTACGCCGTTGCCTACTCCTGGCCCGTACGCTGGCACTGACCCGTGCGTCAGCACGTAGCCCGACCCTCCCACGTTTCTGTACCCTCACCTGTGCCCTAAGCCTTGCCGTTCCCTAACCCTAACCCTAGCCCGGTATAGAAACCCACCACCAGCCCTACACCTTACCTTACGCCATACCCTACTCCTGACCCGTACGCTGGCACTGACCCGTGCGTCAGCACGTAGCCTGACCCTCCCACGTTTCCGTGCCCTCACCTGTGCCCTAAGCCTTGCCGTTCGCTAACCCTAACCCTAGCCCGGAATAGAAACCCACCACCAGCCCTACACGGTACCTTACGCCGTACCATACTCCTGACCTGTATGCTGGCACTAACCTGTGCGTCAGCACGTAGCCTGACCCTCCCACGGTTCCGTACCCTCACCTGTGCCCTAAGCCTTGCCGTTCCCTAACCCTAACACTAGCCCCGAATGCAAATCCACCACCAGCCCTACACTTTATCCTACGCCGTTGCCTACTCCTGGCCCGTACGCTGGCACTGACCCGTGCGTCAGCACGTAGCCCGACCCTCCCACGTTTCTGTACCCTCACCTGTGCCCTAAGCCTTGCCGTTCCCTAACCCTAACCCTAGCCCGGAATAGAAACCCATCACCAGCCCTACACCTTACCTTAAGCCGTTGCCTACTCCTGGCCCATACGCTGGCACTGACCCGTGCGTCAGCACGTATCCCGAACCTCCCACGTTTCTGTACCCTCACCTGTGCCCTAAGCCTTGCCGTTCCCTAACCCTAACCCTAGCCCGGAATAGAAACCCACCACCAGCCCTACACCTTACCTTAAGCCGTTGCCTACTCCTGGCCCGTACGCTGGCACTGACCCGTGCGTCAGCACGTAGCCTGACCCTCCCACGTTTCCGTACCCTGACCTGTGCCCTAAGCGTTGCCGTTCCCTAACCCTAAACCTAGCCCGGAATGGAAACCCACCACCAGCCCTACACTTTATCCTACGCCGTTGCCTACTCCTGGCCCGTATGCTGGCACTAACCCGTGCGTCAGCACGGGGCCAGACCCTCCCACGTTTCCGTACCCTCTCCTTTGCCCTAAGCCTTGCCGTTCCCTAACCCTAACCCTAGCCTGGAACTGAAATCAACCACAAGCCCTACACCTTACCTTACGCCGTACCCTACTCCTGGCCCGTACGTTGGCACTGACCAGTGCGTCAGCACGTAGCCTGACCCTCCCACGTTTCCGTACCCTCAGCTGTACCCTAAGCCTTGCCGTTCCCTAACCCTAACCCTAGCCCGGAATGGAAACCCACCACCAGCCCTACACCTTACCTTACGCCGTACCCTATTCCTGGCCCGTACGCTGGCACTGAACCGTGCGTCAGCACGTAGCACGAGCCTCCCACGTTTCCGTACCTTCACCTGTGCCCTAAGCCTTGCCGTTCCCTAACCCTAACCCTAGCCCGGAATGGAAACCCACCACCAGCCCTACACTTTATCCTACGCCGTTGCCTACTCCTGGCCTGTACTTTGGCACTGCCCCGTGCATCAGCACGTAGCCTTACACTCTGGCGTTTCCGTACCCTCTCCTGTGCCGTAAGCCTTGCCGTTCCCTAACCCTAACCCTAGCCCAGAACGCAAATCCACCACCAGCCTACACTTTATCCTACGCCGTTGCCTACTCCTGGCCCGTACGCTGGCACTGACCCGTGCGTCAGCACGTAGCACGAGCCTCCCACGTTTCCGTACCTTCACCTGTGCCCTAAGCCTTGCCGTTCCCTAACCCTAACCCTAGCCCGGAACGGAAACCCACCACCAGCCCTACACCTTACCTTACGCCATAACCTACTCCTGACCCGAACGCTGGCACTGACCCGTGCGTCAGCACGAAGCCTGACCCTCCCACGTTTCCGTACCCTCACCTGTGCCCTATGCCTTGCCGTTCCCTAACACTAACCCTAGCCCGGAATAGAAACCCACCACCAGCCCTACACCTTACGTTACGCCGTACCCTACTCCTGACCTGTACGCTGGCACTGACCTGTGCATCAGCACGTAGCCTGACCCTCCCACGTTTCCGTACCCTCACCTGTGCCCTAAGCCTTGCCGTTCCCTAACCCTAACCCTAGCCCCGAACGCAAATCCACCACCAGCCCTACACTTTATCCTACGCCGTTGCCTGCTCCTGGCCCGTACGCTGGCACTGACCCGTGCGTCAGCACGTAGCCCGACCCTCCCACGTTTCTGTACCCTCACCTGTGCCCTAAGCCTTGCCGTTCCCTAACCCTAACCCTAGCCCGGAATAGAAACCCACCACCAGCCCTACACCTTACCTTAAGCCGTTGCCTACTCCTGGCCCGTACGCTGGCACTGACCCGTGCGTCAGCACGTAGCCCGACCCTCCCACGTTTCTGTACCCTCACCTGTGCCCTAAGCCTTGCCGTTCCCTAACCCTAACCCTAGCCCGGAATAGAAACCCACCACCAGCCCTAAACCTTACCTTAAGCCGTTGCCTACTCCTGGCCCGTACGCTGGCACTGACCCGTGCGTCAGCACGTAGCCTGACCCTCCCACGATTCCGTACCCTCACATGTGCCCTAAGCCTTGCCGTTCCCTAACCCTAACCCTACCCCGGAATGGAAGCCCACCACCAGCCCTACACCTTACCCTACGCCATTGCTACTCCTGGCCTGTACTCTGGCACTGCCCCGTGCATCAGCACGTAGCCTTACACTCTGGCGTTTCCGTACCCTCTCCTGTGCCCTAAGCCTTGCCGTTCCCTAACCCTAACCCTAGCCCAGAACGCAAATCCACCACCAGCCTACACTTTATCCTACGCCGTTGCCTACTCCTGGCCCGTACGCTGGCACTGACCCGTGCGTCAGCACGTAGCACAAGCCTCCCACGTTTCCGTACCTTCACCTGTGCCCTAAGCCTTGCCGTTCCCTAACCCTAACCCTAGCCCGGAACGGAAACCCACCACCAGCCTGACACCTTACATTACGCCGTACCCTATTCCTGGCCCGTACGCTGGCACTGAACCGTGCGTCAGCACGTAGCCTGACCCTCCCACGTTTCCGTACCCTCACCTGTGCCCTAAGCCATGCCGTTCCCTAACCCTAACCCTAGCCCTGAACGCAAATCCACCACCAGCCCTACACTTTATCCTGCGCCGTTGCCTACTCCTGGCCCGTACGCTGGCACTGACCCGTGCGTCAGCACGTAGCCCGACCCTCCCACGTTTCCGTACCCTCACCTGTGCCCTAAGCCTTGCCGTTCCCTAACCCTAACCCTAGCCCGGAATAGAAACCCACCACCAGCCCTACACCTTACCTTACGCCATAACCTACTCCTGACCCGTACGCTGACACTGACCCGTGCGTTAGTATGTAGACTGACCCTCCCACGTTTCCGTACCCTCACCTGTGCCCTATGCCTTGCCGTTCCCTAACCCTAACCCTAGCCCGGAATAGAAACCCACCACCAGCCCTACACCTTACCTTACGCCGTACCCTACTCCTGACCTGTACGCTGGCACTGACCTGTGCGTCAGCACGTAGCCTGACCCTCCCACGTTTCCGTACCCTGACCTGTGCCCTAAGCCTTGCCGTTCCCTAACCTTAACCCTAGCCCCGAACGCAAATCCACCACCGGCCCTACACTTTATCCTACGCCGTTGCATACTCCTGGCCCGTACGCTGGCACTGACCCGTGCGTCAGCACGTAGCCCGACCCTCCCACGTTTCTGTACCCTCACCTGTGCCCTAAGCCTTGCCGTTCCCTAACCCTAACCCTAGCCCGGAATAGAAACCCACCACGAGCCCTACACCTTACCTTACGCCGTTGTTTACTCCTGGCCCGTACGCTGGCACTGACCCGAGCGTCAGCACGTAGCCTGACCCTCCCACGTTTCCGTAACCTCACCTGTGCCCTAAGCCTTGCCGTTCCCTAACCCTAACACTAGCCTGGAACGGAAATCAACCACCAGCCCTACACTTTATCCTACGCCGTTGCCTACTCCTGGCCCGTACGCTGGCACTGACCCGTGCGTCAGCACGTAGCCCGACCCTCCCACGTTTCTGTACCCTCACCTGTGCCCTAAGCCTTGCCGTTCCCTAACCCTAACCCTAGCCCGGAATAGAAACCCACCACCAGCCCTACACCTTACCTTACGCCATACCCTACTCCTGACCCGTACGCTGGCACTGACCCGTGCGTCAGCACGTAGCCTGACCCTCCCACGTTTTCGTGCCCTCACCTGTGCCCTAAGCCTTGCCGTTCGCTAACCCTAACCCTAGCCCGGAATAGAAACCCACCACCAGCCCTACACGGTACCTTACGCCGTACCATACTCCTGACCTGTACGCTGGCAGTAACCTGTGCGTCAGCACGTAGCCTGACCCTCCCACGTTTCCGTACCCTCACCTGTGCCCTAAGCCTTGCCGTTCCCTAACCCTAACCCTAGCCCCGAATGCAAATCCACCACCAGCCCTACACTTTATCCTACGCCGTTGCCTACTCCTGGCCCGTACGCTGGCACTGACCCGTGCGTCAGCACGTAGCCCGACCCTCCCACGTTTCTGTACCCTCACCTCTGCCCTAAGCCTTGCCGTTCCCTAACCCTAATCCTAGCCCGGAATAGAAACCCATCACCAGCCCTACACCTTACCTTAAGCCGTTGCCTACACCTGGCCCGTACGCTGGCACTGACCCGTGCGTCAGCACGTAGCCCGAACCTTCCACGTTTCTGTACCCTCACCTGTGCCCTAAGCCTTGCCGTTCCCTAACCCTAACCCTAGCCCGGAATAGAAACCCACCACCAGCCCTACACCTTACCTTAAGCCGTTGCCTACTCCTGGCCCGTACGCTGGCACTGACCCGTGCGTCAGCACGTAGCCTGACACTCCCACGTTTCCGTACCCTGACCTGTGCCCTAAGCGTTGCCGTTCCCTAACCCTAACCCTAGCCCGGAATGGAAACCCACCACCAGCCCTACACTTTATCCTACGCCGTTGCCTACTCCTGGCCCGTATGCTGGCACTAACCCGTGCGTCAGCACGGGGCCCGACCCTCCCACGTTTCCGTACCCTCTACTTTGCCCTAAGCCTTGCCGTTCCCTAACCCTAACCCTAGCCTGGAACGGAAATCAACCACAAGCCCTACACCTTACCTTAAGCCGTACCCTACTCCTGGCCCGTACGTTGGCACTGACCAGTGCGTCAGCACGTAGCCTGACCCTCCCACGTTTCCGTACCCTCAGCTGTGCCCTAAGCCTTGCCGTTCCCTAACCCTAACCCTAGACCGGAATGGAAACCCACCACCAGCCCTACACCTTACCTTACGCCGTACCCTATTCCTGGCCCGTACGCTGGCACTGAACCGTGCGTCAGCACGTAGCCTGACCCTCCCACGTTTCCGTACCCTCACTTGTGCCCTAAGCCTTGCCGTTCCCTAACCCTAACCCTAGCCCGGAATAGAAACCCACCACCAGCCCTACACTTTATCCTACGCCGTTGCCTACTCCTGGCCTGTACTCTGGCACTGCCCCGTGCATCAGCACGTAGCCTTACACTCTGGCGTTTCCGTACCCTCTCCTGTGCCGTAAGCCTTGCCGTTCCCTAACCCTAACCCTAGCCCAGAACGCAAATCCACCACCAGCCTACACTTTATCCTACGCCGTTGCCTACTCCTGGCCCGTACGCTGGCACTGACCCGTGCGTCAGCACGTAGCACGAGCCTCCCACGTTTCCGTACCTTCACCTGGGCCCTAAGCCTTGCCGTTCCCTAACCCTAACCCTAGCCCGGAACGGAAACCCACCACCAGCCCTACACCTTACCTTACGCCATAACCTACTCCTGACCCGAACGCTGGCACTGACCCGTGCGTCAGCACGAAGCCTGACCCTCCCACGTTTCCGTACCCTCACCTGTGCCCTATGCCTTGCCGTTCCCTAACCCTAACCCTAGCCCGGAATAGAAACCCACCACCAGCCCTACACCTTACCTTACGCCGTACCCTACTCCTGACCTGTACGCTGGCACTGACCTGTGCGTCAGCACGTAGCCTGACCCTCCCACGTTTCCGTACCTTCACCTGTGCCCTAAGCCTTGCCGTTCCCTAACCCTAACCCTAGCCCCGAACGCAAATCCACCACCAGCCCTACACTTTATCCTACGCCGTTGCCTGCTCCTGGCCCGTACGCTGGCACTGACCCGTGCGTCAGCACGTAGCCCGACCCTCCCACGTTTCTGTACCCTCACCTGTGCCCTAAGCCTTGCCGTTCCCTAAACCTAACCCTAGCCCAGAATAGAAACCCACCACCAGCCCTACACCTTACCTTAAGCCGTTGCCTACTCCTGGCCCGTACGCTGGCACTGACCCATGCGTCAGCACGTAGCCCGACCCTCCCACGTTTCTGTACCCTCACCTGTGCCCTAAGCCTTGCCGTTCCCTAACCCTAACCCTAGCCCGGAATAGAAACCCACCACCAGCCCTACACCTTACCTTAAGCCGTTGCCTACTCCTGGCCCGTACGCTGGCACTGACCCGTGCGTCAGCACGTAGCCTGACCCTCCCACGTTTCCGTACCCTCACCTGTGCCCTAAGCCTTGCCGTTCCCTAACCCTAACCCTAGCCCGGAATGGAAACCCACCACCAGCCCTACACCTTACCCTACGCCATTGCCTACTCCTGGCCTGTACTCTGGCACTGCCCCGTGCACCAGCACGTAGCCTTACACTCTGGCGTTTCCGTACCCTCTCCTGTGCCCTAAGCCTTGCCGTTCCCTAACCCAAACCGTAGCCCAGAACGCAAATCCACCACCAGCCTACACTTTATCCTACGCCGTTGCCTACTCCTGGCCCGTACGCTGGCACTGACCCGTGCGTCAGCGCGTAGCACGAGCCTCCCACGTTTCCGTACCTTCACCTGTGCCCTAAGCCTTGCCGTTCCCTAACCCTAACCCTAGCCCGGAACGGAAACCCACAACCAGCCTGACACCTTACATTACGCCGTACCCTATTCCTGGCCCGTACGCTGGCACTGAACCGTGCGTCAGCACGTAGCCTGACCCTCCCACGTTTCCGTACCCTCACCTGTGCCCTAAGCCATGCCGTTCCCTAACCCTAACCCTAGCCCGGAACGCAAATCCACCACCAACCCTACACTTTATCCTACGCCGTTGCCTACTCCTGGCCCGTACGCTGGCACTGACCCGTGCGTCAGCACGTAGCGGGACCCTCCCACGTTTCCGTACCCTCACCTGTGCCCTAAGCCTTGCCGTTCCCTAACCCTAACCCTAGCCCGGAATAGAAACCCACCACCAGCCCTACACTTTTCCTTACGCCATAACCTACTCCTGACCCGTACGCTGGCACTGACCCGTGCGTCAGCACGTAGACTGACCCTCCCACGTTTCCGTACCATCACCTGTGCCCTATGCCTTGCCGTTCCCTAACCCTAAACCTAGCCCGGAATAGAAACCCACCACCAGCCCTACACCTTACCTTACGCCGTACCATACTCCTGACCTGTACGCTGGCACTGACCTGTGCGTCAGCACGTAGCCTGACCCTCCCACGTTTCCGTACCCTCACCTGTGCCCTAAGCCTTGCCGTTCCCTAACCCTAACCCTAGCCCCGAACGCAAATCCACCACCAGCCCTACACTTTATCCTACGCCGTTGCCTAATCCTGGCCCGTACGCTGGCACTGACCCGTGCGTCAGCACGTAGCCCGACCCTCCCACGTTTCTGTACCCTCACCTGTGCCCTAAGCCTTGCCGTTCCCTAACCCTAACCCTAGCCCGGAATAGAAACCCACCACCAGCCCTACACCTTACCTTAAGCCGTTGCCTACTCCTGGCCCGTACGCTGGCACTGACCCGTGCTAAGCACGTAGCCCGACCCTCCCACGTTTCTGTACCCTCACCTGTGCCCTAAGCCTTGCCGTTCCCTAACCCTAACCCTAGCCCGGAATAGAAACCCACCACCAGCCCTACACCTTACCTTAAGCCGTTGCCTACTCCTGGCCCGTACGCTGGCACTGACCCGTGCGTCAGCACGTAGCCTGACCCTCCCACGTTTCCGTACCCTCACCAGTGACCTAAGCGTTGCCGTTCCCTAACCCTAAACCTAACCCGGAATGGAAACCCACCACCAGCCCTACACTTTATCCTACGCCGTTGCCTACTCCTGACGCGTATGCTGGCACTGACCCGTGCGTCAGCACGTAGCCCGACCCTCCCACGTTTCTGTACCCTCACCTGTGCCCTAAGCCTTGCCGTTCCCTAACCCTAAACCTAGCCCGGAATAGAAACCCACCACCAGCCCTAAACCTTACCTTAAGCCGTTGCATACTCCTGGCCCGTACGCTGGCACTGACCCGTGCGTCAGCACGTAGCCTGACCCTCCCACGTTTCCGTACCCTCACCTGTGCCCTAAGCCTTGCCGTTCCCTAACCCTAACCCTAGCCGGGAATAGAAAGCCACCACCAGCCCTACACCTTACCTTACGCCGTACCCTACTCCTGACGCGTACGCTGGCACTGACACGTGCGTCAGCACGTAGCCTGACCCTCCCACGTTTCCGTACCCTCACCTGTGCCCTAAGCCTTGCCGTTCCCTAACCCTAACCCTAGCCCGGAATAGAAACCCACCACCAGCCCTACACTTTTCCTTACGCCGTACCCTACTCCTGACCTGTACGCTGGCACTGACCTGTGCGTCAGCACGTAGCCTGACCCTCCCACGTTTCCGTACCCTCACCTGTGCCCTAAGCCTTGTCATTCCCTAACCCTAACCCTAGCCCGGAACGCAAATCCACCACCAGCCATACACTTTATCCTACGCCGTTGCCTACTCCTGGCCCGTACGCTGGCACTGACACGTGCGTCAGCACGTAGCCCGACCCTCCCACGTTTCCGTACCCTCACCTGTGCCCTAAGCCTTGCCGTTCCCTAACCCTAACCCTAGCCTGGAACGGAAACCAACCACGAGCCCTACACCTTACCTTACGCCGTTGCTTACTCCTGGCCCGTACGCTGGCACTGACCCGAGCGTCAGCACGTAGCCTGACCCTCCCACGTTTCCGTAACCTCACCTGTGCCCTAAGCCTTGCCGTTCCCTAACCCTAACACTAGCCCGGAACGGAAATCAACCACCAGCCCTACACTTTATCCTACGCCGTTGCCTACTCCTGGCCCGTACGCTGGCACTGACCCGTGCGTCAGCACGTAGCCCGACCCTCCCACGTTTCTGTACCCTCACCTGTGCCCTAAGCCTTGCCGTTCCCTAACCCTAACCCTAGCCCGGAATAGAAACCCACCACCAGCCCTACACCTTACCTTACGCCATACCCTACTCCTGACCCGTACGCTGGCACTGACCCGTGCGTCAGCACGTAGCCTGACCCTCCCACGTTTCCGTGCCCTCACCTGTGCCCTAAGCCTTGCCGTTCGCTAACCCTAACCCTAGCCCGGAATAGAAACCCACCACCAGCCCTACACTGTACCTTACGCCGTACCATACTCCTGACCTGTACGCTGGCACTAACCTGTGCGTCAGCACGTAGCCTGACCCTCCCACGTTTCCGTACCCTCACCTGTGCCCTAAGCCTTGCCGTTCCCTAACCCTAACCCTAGCCCCGAATGCAAATCCACCACCAGCCCTACACTTTATCCTACGCCGTTGCCTACTCCTGGCCCGTACGCTGGCACTGACCCGTGTGTCAGCACGTAGCCCGACCCTCCCACGTTTCTGTACCCTCACCTGTGCCCTAAGCCTTGCCGTTCCCTAACCCTAACCCTAGCCCGGAATAGAAACCCATCACCAGCCCTACACCTTACCTTAAGCCGTTGCCTACTCCTGGCCCGTACGCTGGCACTGACCCGTGCGTCAGCACGTAGCCCGAACCTCCCACGTTTCTGTACCCTCACCTGTGCCCTAAGCCTTGCCGTTCCCTAACCCTAACACTAGCCCGGAATAGAAACCCACCACCAGCCCTACACCTTACCTTAAGCCGTTGCCTACTCCTGGCCCGTACGCTGGCACTGACCCGTGCGTCAGCACGTAGCCTGACCCTCCCACGTTTCCGTACCCTCACCTGTGCCCTAAGCGTTGCCGTTCCCTAACCCTAAACCTAGCCCGGAATGGAAACCCACCACCAGCCCTACACTTTATCCTACGCCGTTGCCTACTCCTGGCCCGTATGCTGGCACTAACATGTGCGTCAGCACGGGGCCCGACCCTCCCACGTTTCCGTACCCTCTCCTTTGCCCTAAGCCTTGCCGTTCCCTAACCCTAACCCTAGCCTGAAACGGAAATCAACCACAAGCCCTACACCTTACCTTACGCCGTACCCTACTCCTGGCCCGTACGTTGGCACTGACCAGTGCGTCAGCACGTAGCCTGACCCTCCCACGTTTCCGTACCCTCAGCTGTGCCCTAAGCCTTGCCGTTCCCTAACCCTAACCCTAGCCCGGAATGGAAACCCACCACCAGCCCTACACCTTACCTTACGCCGTACCCTATTCCTGGCCCGTACGCTGGCACTGAACCGTGCGTCAGCACGTAGCCTGACCCTCCCACGTTTCCGTACCCTCACTTGTGCCCTAAGCCTTGCCGTTCCCTAACCCTAACCCTAGCCCGGAATAGAAACCCACCACCAGCCCTACACTTTATCCTACGCCTTTGCCTACTCTTGGCCTGTACTCTGGCACTGCCCCGTGCATCAGCACGTAGCCTTACACTCTGGCGTTTCCGTACCCTCTCCTGTGCCGTAAGCCTTGCCGTTCCCTAACCCTAACCCTAGCCCAGAACGCAAATCCACCACCAGCCTACACTTTATCCTACGCCGTTGCCTACTCCTGGCCCGTACGCTGGCACTGACCCGTGCGTCAGCACGTAGCCTGACCCTCCCACGTTTCCGTACCCTCACCTGTGCCCTAAGCCTTGCCGTTCCCTAACCCTAACCCTAGCCCGGAATGGAAACCCACCACCAGCCCTACACCTTACCCTACGCCATTGCCTACTCCTGGCCTGTACTCTGGCACTTCCCCGTGCACCAGCACGTAGCCTTACACTCTGGCGTTTCCGTACCCTCTCCTGTGCCCTAAGCCTTGCCGTTCCCTAACCCAAACCGTAGCCCAGAACGCAAATCCACCCCCAGCCTACACTTTATCCTACGCCGTTGCCTACTCCTGGCCCGTACGCTGGCACTGACCCGTGCGTCAGCGCGTAGCACGAGCCTCCCACGTTTCCGTACCTTCACCTGTGCCCTAAGCCTTGCCGTTCCCAAACCCTAACCCTAGCCCGGAACGGAAACCCACAACCAGCCTGACACCTTACATTACGCCGTACCCTATTCCTGGCCCGTACGCTGGCACTGAACCGTGCGTCAGCACGTAGCCTGACCCTCCCACGTTTCCGTACCCTCACCTGTGCCCTAAGCCATGCCGTTCCCTAACCCTAACCCTAGCCCGGAACGCAAATCCACCACCAACCCTACACTTTATCCTACGCCGTTGCCTACTCCTGGCCCGTACGCTGGCACTGACCCGTGCGTCAGCACGTAGCGGGACCCTCCCACGTTTCCGTACCCTCACCTGTGCCCTAAGCCTTGCCGTTCCCTAACCCTAACCCTAGCCCGGAATAGAAACCCACCACCAGCCCTACACTTTTCCTTACGCCATAACCTACTCCTGACCCGTACGCTGGCACTGACCCGTGCGTCAGCACGTAGACTGACCCTCCCACGTTTCCGTACCATCACCTGTGCCCTATGCCTTGCCGTTCCCTAACCCTAACCCTAGCCCGGAATAGAAACCCACCACCAGCCCTACACCTTACCTTACGCCGTACCCTACTCCTGACCTGTACGCTGGCACTGACCTGTGCGTCAGCACGTAGCCTGACCCTCCCACGTTTCCGTACCCTCACCTGTGCCCTAAGCCTTGCCGTTCCCTAACCCTAACCCTAGCCCCGAACGCAAATCCACCACCAGCCCTACACTTTATCCTACGCCGTTGCCTAATCCTGGCCCGTACGCTGGCACTGACCCGTGCGTCAGCACGTAGCCCGACCCTCCCACGTTTCTGTACCCTCACCTGTGCCCTAAGCCTTGCCGTTCCCTAACCCTAACCCTAGCCCGGAATAGAAACCCACCACCAGCCCTACACCTTACCTTAAGCCGTTGCCTACTCCTGGCCCGTACGCTGGCACTGACCCGTGCGTCAGCACGTAGCCCGACCCTCCCACGTTTCTGTACCCTCACCTGTGCCCTAAGCCTTGCCGTTCCCTAACCCTAACCCTAGCCCGGAATAGAAACCCACCACCAGCCCTACACCTTACCTTAAGCCGTTGCCTACTCCTGGCCCGTACGCTGGCACTGACCCGTGCGTCAGCACGTAGCCTGACCCTCCCACGTTTCCGTACCCTCACCAGTGACCTAAGCGTTGCCGTTCCCTAACCCTAAACCTAACCCGGAATGGAAACCCACCACCAGCCCTACACTTTATCCTACGCCGTTGCCTACTCCTGACGCGTATGCTGGCACTGACCCGTGCGTCAGCACGTAGCCCGACCCTCCCACGTTTCTGTACCCTCACCTGTGCCCTAAGCCTTGCCGTTCCCTAACCCTAAACCTAGCCCGGAATAGAAACCCACCACCAGCCCTAAACCTTACCTTAAGCCGTTGCATACTCCTGGCCCGTACGCTGGCACTGACCCGTGCGTCAGCACGTAGCCTGACCCTCCCACGTTTCCGTACCCTCACCTGTGCCCTAAGCCTTGCCGTTCCCTAACCCTAACCCTAGCCGGGAATAGAAAGCCACCACCAGCCCTACACCTTACCTTACGCCGTACCCTACTCCTGACGCGTACGCTGGCACTGACACGTGCGTCAGCACGTAGCCTGACCCTCCCACGTTTCCGTACCCTCACCTGTGCCCTAAGCCTTGCCGTTCCCTAACCCTAACCCTAGCCCGGAATAGAAACCCACCACCAGCCCTACACTTTTCCTTACGCCGTACCCTACTCCTGACCTGTACGCTGGCACTGACCTGTGCGTCAGCACGTAGCCTGACCCTCCCACGTTTCCGTACCCTCACCTGTGCCCTAAGCCTTGTCATTCCCTAACCCTAACCCTAGCCCGGAACGCAAATCCACCACCAGCCATACACTTTATCCTACGCCGTTGCCTACTCCTGGCCCGTACGCTGGCACTGACACGTGCGTCAGCACGTAGCCCGACCCTCCCACGTTTCCGTACCCTCACCTGTGCCCTAAGCCTTGCCGTTCCCTAACCCTAACCCTAGCCTGGAACGGAAACCAACCACGAGCCCTACACCTTACCTTACGCCGTTGCTTACTCCTGGCCCGTACGCTGGCACTGACCCGAGCGTCAGCACGTAGCCTGACCCTCCCACGTTTCCGTAACCTCACCTGTGCCCTAAGCCTTGCCGTTCCCTAACCCTAACACTAGCCCGGAACGGAAATCAACCACCAGCCCTACACTTTATCCTACGCCGTTGCCTACTCCTGGCCCGTACGCTGGCACTGACCTGTGCGTCAGCACGTAGCCCGACCCTCCCACGTTTCTGTACCCTCACCTGTGCCCTAAGCCTTGCCGTTCCCTAACCCTAACCCTAGCCCGGAATAGAAACCCACCACCAGCCCTACACCTTACCTTACGCCATACCCTACTCCTGACCCGTACGCTGGCACTGACCCGTGCGTCAGCACGTAGCCTGACCCTCCCACGTTTCCGTGCCCTCACCTGTGCCCTAAGCCTTGCCGTTCGCTAACCCTAACCCTAGCCCGGAATAGAAACCCACCACCAGCCCTACACTGTACCTTACGCCGTACCATACTCCTGACCTGTACGCTGGCACTAACCTGTGCGTCAGCACGTAGCCTGACCCTCCCACGTTTCCGTACCCTCACCTGTGCCCTAAGCCTTGCCGTTCCCTAACCCTAACCCTAGCCCCGAATGCAAATCCACCACCAGCCCTACACTTTATCCTACGCCGTTGCCTACTCCTGGCCCGTACGCTTGCACTGACCCGTGTGTCAGCACGTAGCCCGACCCTCCCACGTTTCTGTACCCTCACCTGTGCCCTAAGCCTTGCCGTTCCCTAACCCTAACCCTAGCCCGGAATAGAAACCCATCACCAGCCCTACACCTTACCTTAAGCCGTTGCCTACTCCTGGCCCGTACGCTGGCACTGACCCGTGCGTCAGCACGTAGCCCGAACCTCCCACGTTTCTGTACCCTCACCTGTGCCCTAAGCCTTGCCGTTCCCTAACCCTAACACTAGCCCGGAATAGAAACCCACCACCAGCCCTACACCTTACCTTAAGCCGTTGCCTACTCCTGGCCCGTACGCTGGCACTGACCCGTGCGTCAGCACGTAGCCTGACCCTCCCACGTTTCCGTACCCTCACCTGTGCCCTAAGCGTTGCCGTTCCCTAACCCTAAACCTAGCCCGGAATGGAAACCCACCACCAGCCCTACACTTTATCCTACGCCGTTGCCTACTCCTGGCCCGTATGCTGGCACTAACATGTGCGTCAGCACGGGGCCCGACCCTCCCACGTTTCCGTACCCTCTCCTTTGCCCTAAGTCTTGCCGTTCCCTAACCCTAACCCTAGCCTGAAACGGAAATCAACCACAAGCCCTACACCTTACCTTACGCCGTACCCTACTCCTGGCCCGTACGTTGGCACTGACCAGTGCGTCAGCACGTAGCCTGACCCTCCCACGTTTCCGTACCCTCAGCTGTGCCCTAAGCCTTGCCGTTCCCTAACCCTAACCCTAGCCCGGAATGGAAACCCACCACCAGCCCTACACCTTACCTTACGCCGTACCCTATTCCTGGCCCGTACGCTGGCACTGAACCGTGCGTCAGCACGTAGCCTGACCCTCCCACGTTTCCGTACCCTCACTTGTGCCCTAAGCCTTGCCGTTCCCTAACCCTAACCCTAGCCCGGAATAGAAACCCACCACCAGCCCTACACTTTATCCTACGCCTTTGCCTACTCTTGGCCTGTACTCTGGCACTGCCCCGTGCATCAGCACGTAGCCTTACACTCTGGCGTTTCCGTACCCTCTCCTGTGCCGTAAGCCTTGCCGTTCCCTAACCCTAACCCTAGCCCAGAACGCAAATCCACCACCAGCCTACACTTTATCCTACGCCGTTGCCTACTCCTGGCCCGTACGCTGGCACTGACCCGTGCGTCAGCACGTAGCACGAGCCTCCCACGTTTCCGTACCTTCACCTGTGCCCTAAGCCTTGCCGTTCCCTAACCCTAACCCTAGCCCGGAACGGAAACCCACCACCAGCCCTACACCTTACCTTACGCCATAACCTACTCCTGACCCGAAAGCTGGCACTGACCCGTGCGTCAGCACGAAGCCTGACCCTCCCACGTTTCCGTACCCTCACCTGTACCCTATGCCTTGCCGTTCCCTAACACTAACCCTAGCCCGGAATAGAAACCCACCACCAGCCCTACACCTTACCTTACGCCGTACCCTACTCCTGACCTGTACGCTGGCACTGACCTGTGCATCAGCACGTAGCCTGACCCTCCCACGTTTCCGTACCCTCACCTGTGCCCTAAGCCTTGCCGTTCCCTAACCCTAACCCTAGGCCCGAACGCAAATCCACCACCAGCCCTACACTTTATCCTACGCCGTTGCCTGCTCCTGGCCCGTACGCTGGCACTGACCCGTGTGTCAGCACGTAGCCCGACCCTCCCACGTTTCTGTACCCTCACCTGTGCCCTAAGCCTTGCCGTTCCCTAACCCTAACCCTAGCCCGGAATAGAAACCCACCACCAGCCCTACACCTTACCTTAAGCCGTTGCCTACTCCTGGCCCGTACGCTGGGACTGACCCGTGCGTCAGCACGTAGCCCGACCCTCCCACGTTTCTGTACCCTCACCTGTGCCCTAAGCCTTGCCGTTCCCTAACCCTAACCCTAGCCCGGAATAGAAACCCACCACCAGCCCTACACCTTACCTTAAGCCGTTGCCTACTCCTGGCCCGTACGCTGGCACTGACCCGTGCGTCAGCACGTAGCCTGACCCTCCCACGATTCCGTACCCTCACCTGTGCCCTAAGCCTTTCCTTTCCCTAACCCTAACCCTAGCCCGGAATGGAAACCCACCACCAACCCTACACCTTACCCTACGCCATTGCTACTCCTGGCCTGTACTCTGGCACTGCCCCGTGCATCAGCACGTAGCCTTACACTCTGGCGTTTCCGTACCCTCTCCTGTGCCCTAAGCCTTGCCGTTCCCTAACCCTAACCCTAGCCCAGAACGCAAATCCACCACCAGCCTACACTTTATCCTACGCCGTTGCCTACTCCTGGCCCGTACGCTGGCACTGACACGTGCGTCAGCACGTAGCACGAGCCTCCCACGTTTCCGTACCTTCACCTGTGCCCTAAGCCTTGCCGTTCCCTAACCCTAACCCTAGCCCGGAACGGAAACCCACCACCAGCCTGACACCTTACATTACGCCGTACCCTATTCCTGGCCCGTACGCTGGCACTGAACCGTGCGTCAGCACGTAGCCTGACCCTCCCACGTTTCCGTACACTCACCTGTGCCCTAAGCCATGCCGTTCCCTAACCCTAACCCTAGCCCTGAACGCAAATCCACCACCAGCCCTACACTTTATCCTGCGCCGTTGCCTACTCCTGGCCCGTACGCTGGCACTGACCCGTGCGTCAGCACGTAGCCCGACCCTCCCACGTTTCCGTACCCTCACCTGTGCCCTAAGCCTTGCCGTTCCCTAACCCTAACCCTAGCCCGGAATAGAAACCCACCACCAGCCCTACACCTTACCTTACGCCATAACCTACTCCTGACCCGTACGCTGACACTGACCCGTGCATCAGTATGTAGACTGACCCTCCCACGTTTCCGTACCCTCACCTGTGCCCTATGCCTTGCCGTTCCCTAACCCTAACCCTAGCCCGGAATAGAAACCCACCACCAGCCCTACACCTTACCTTACGCCGTACCCTACTCCTGACCTGTACGCTGGCACTGACCTGTGCGTCAGCACGTAGCCTGACCCTCCCACGTTTCCGTACCCTGACCTGTGCCCTAAGCCTTGCCGTTCCCTAACCTTAACCCTAGCCCCGAACGCAAATCCACCACCGGCCCTACACTTTATCCTACGCCGTTGCATACTCCTGGCCCGTACGCAGGCACTGACCCGTGCGTCAGCACGTAGCCCGACCCTCCCACGTTTCTGCACCCTCACCTGTGCCCTAAGCCTTGCCGTTCCCTAACCCTAACCCTAGCCCGGAATAGAAACCCACCACCAGCCCTACACCTTACCTTAAGCCGTTGCCTACTCCTGGCCCGTACGCTGGCACTGACCCGTGCGTCAGCACGTAGCCCGACCCTCCCACGTTTCTGTACCCTCACCTGTGCCCTAAGCCTTGCCGTTCCCTAACCCTAACCCTAGCCCGGAATAGAAACCCACCACCAGCCCTACACCTTACCGTAAGCCGTTGCCTACTCCTGGCCCGTACGCTGGCACTGACCCGTGCGTCAGCACGTAGCCTGACCCTCCCACGTTTCCGTACCCTCACCTGTACCCTAAGCCTTGCCGTTCCCTAACCCTAACCCTAGCCGGGAATAGAAAGCCACCACCAGCCATACACCTTACCTTACGCCGTACCCTACTCCTGACCCGTACGCTGGCACTGACACGTGCGTCAGCACGTAGCCTGACCCTCCCACGTTTCCGTACCCTCACCTGTGCCCTAAGCCTTGCCGTTCCCTAACCCTAACCCTAGCCCGGAATAGAAACCCACCACCAGCCCTACACTTTTCATTACGCCGTACCCTACTCCTGACCTGTACGCTGGCACTGACCTGTGCGTCAGCACGTAGCCTGACCCTCCCACGTTTCCGTACCCTCACCTGTGCCCTAAGCCTTGTCATTCCCTAACCCTAACCCTAGCCCGGAACGCAAATCCACCACCAGCCATACACTTTATCCTACGCCGTTGCCTACTCCTGGCCCGTACGCTGGCACTGACACGTGCGTCAGCACGTAGCCCGACCCTCCCACGTTTCCGTACCCTCACCTGTGCCCTAAGCCTTGCCGTTCCCTAACCCTAACACTAGCCTGGAACGGAAACCAACCAAGAGCCCTACACCTTACCTTACGCCGTTGCTTACTCCTGGCCCGTACGCTGGCACTGACCCGAGCGTCAGCACGTAGCCTGACCCTCCAACGTTTCCGTACCCTCACCTGTGCCCTAAGCCTTGCCGTTCCCTAACCCTAACACTAGCCCGGAACGGAAATCTACCACCAGCCCTACACTTTATCCTACGCCGTTGCCTACTCCTGGCCCGTACGCTGGCACTGACCCGTGCGTCAGCACGTAGCCCGACCCTCCCACGTTTCTGTACCCTCACCTGTGCCCTAAGCCTTGCCGTTCCCTAACCCTAACCCTAGCCCGGAATAGAAACCCACCACCAGCCCTACACCTTACCTTACGCCATACCCTACTCCTGACCCGTACGCTGGCACTGACCCGTGCGTCAGCACGTAGCCTGACCCTCCCACGTTTCCGTGCCCTCACCTGTGCCCTAAGCCTTGCCGTTCGCTAACCCTAACCCTAGCCCGGAATAGAAACCCACCACCAGCCCTACACCTTACCTTAAGCCGTACCATACTCCTGACCTGTACGCTGGCACTGACCTGTGCGTCAGCACGTAGCCTGACCCTCCCACGTTTCCGTACCCTCACCTGTGCCCTAAGCGTTGCCGTTCCCTAACCCTAACCCTAGCCCGGAATGGAAACCCACCACCAGCCCTACACTTTATCCTACGCCGTTGCCTACTCCTGGCCCGTATGCTGGCACTAACCCGTGCGTCAGCACGGGGCCCGACCCTCCCACGTTTCCGTACCCTCTCCTTTGCCCTAAGCCTTGCCATTCCCTAACCCTAACCCTAGCCTGGAACGGAAATCAACCACAAGCCCTACACCTTACCTTATGCCGTACCCTACTCCTGGCCCGTACGTTGGCACTGACCAGTGCGTCAGCACGTAGCCTGACCCTCCCACGTTTCCGTACCCTCACCTGTGCCCTAAGCCATGCCGTTCCCTAACCCTAACCCTAGCCCTGAACGCAAATCCACCACCAGCCCAACACTTTATCCTGCGCCGTTGCCTACTCCTGGCCCGTACGCTGGCACTGACCCGTGCGTCAGCACGTAGCCCGACCCTCCCACGTTTCCGTACCCTCACCTGTGCCCTAAGCCTTGCCGTTCCCTAACCCTAACCCTAGCCCGGAATAGAAACCCACCACCAGCCCTACACCTTACCTTACGCCATAACCTACTCCTGACCCGTACGCTGACACTGACCCGTGCATCAGTATGTAGACTGACCCTCCCACGTTTCCGTACCCTCACCTGTGCCCTATGCCTTGCCGTTCCCTAACCCTAACCCTAGCCCGGAATAGAAACCCACCACCAGCCCTACACCTTACCTTACGCCGTACCCTACTCCTGACCTGTACGCTGGCACTGACCTGTGCGTCAGCACGTAGCCTGACCCTCCCACGTTTCCGTACCCTGACCTGTGCCCTAAGCCTTGCCGTTCCCTAACCTTAACCCTAGCCCCGAACGCAAATCCACCACCGGCCCTACACTTTATCCTACGCCGTTGCATACTCCTGGACCGTACGCTGGCACTGACCCGTGCGTCAGCACGTAGCCCGACCCTCCCACGTTTCTGCACCCTCACCTGTGCCCTAAGCCTTGCCGTTCCCTAACCCTAACCCTAGCCCGGAATAGAAACCCACCACCAGCCCTACACCTTACCGTAAGCCGTTGCCTACTCCTGGCCCGTACGCTGGCACTGACCCGTGCGTCAGCACGTAGCCTGACCCTCCCACGTTTCCGTACCCTCACCAGTGCCCTAAGCGTTGCCGTTCCCTAACCCTAACCCTAGCCCGGAATGGAAACCCACCACCAGCCCTACACTTTATCCTACGCCGTTGCCTACTCCTGACCCGTATGCTGGCACTGACCCGTGCGTCAGCACGTAGCCCGACCCTCCCACGTTTCTGTACCCTCACCTGTGCCCTAAGCCTTGCCGTTCCCTAACCCTAACCCTAGCCCGGAATAGAAACCCACCACCAGCCCTACACCTTACCTTAAGCCGTTGCCTACTCCTGGCCCGTACGCTGGCACTGACCCGTGCGTCAGCACGTAGCCTGACCCTCCCACGTTTCCGTACCCTCACCTGTGCCCTAAGCCTTGCCGTTCCCTAACCCTAACCCTAGCCGTGAATAGAAAGCCACCACCAGCCATACACCTTACCTTACGCCGTACCCTACTCCTGACCCGTACGCTGGCACTGACACGTGCGTCAGCACGTAGCCTGACCCTCCCACGTTTCCGTACCCTCACCTGTGCCCTAAGCCTTGCGGTTCCCTAACCCTAACCCTAGCCCGGAATAGAAACCCACCACCAGCCCTACACTTTTCATTACGCCGTACCCTACTCCTGACCTGTACGCTGGCACTGACCTGTGCGTCAGCACGTAGC
The DNA here is from genome assembly GCF_964165515.1 of Mesoplodon bidens. Lineage (NCBI taxonomy): Eukaryota > Metazoa > Chordata > Mammalia > Artiodactyla > Ziphiidae > Mesoplodon > Mesoplodon bidens. The sequence goes on from NW_027671748.1 coordinate 55,675, forward strand.
CTGACCCTCCCACGTTTCCGTACCCTCACCTGTGCCCTAAGCCTTGTCATTCCCTAACCCTAACCCTAGCCCGGAACGCAAATCCACCACCAGCCATACACTTTATCCTACGCCGTTGCCTACTCCTGGCCCGTACGCTGGCACTGACACGTGCGTCAGCACGTAGCCCGACCCTCCCACGTTTCCGTACCCTCACCTGTGCCCTAAGCCTTGCCGTTCCCTAACCCTAACACTAGCCTGGAACGGAAACCAACCAAGAGCCCTACACCTTACCTTACGCCGTTGCTTACTCCTGGCCCGTACGCTGGCACTGACCCGAGCGTCAGCACGTAGCCTGACCCTCCCACGTTTCCGTAACCTCACCTGTGCCCTAAGCCTTGCCGTTCCCTAACCCTAACACTAGCCCGGAACGGAAATCAACCACCAGCCCTACACTTTATCCTACGCCGTTGCCTACTCCTGGCCCGTACGCTGGCACTGACCCGTGCGTCAGCACGTAGCCCGACCCTCCCACGTTTCTGTACCCTCACCTGTGCCCTAAGCCTTGCCGTTCCCTAACCCTAACCCTAGCCCGGAATAGAAACCCACCACCAGCCCTACACCTTACCTTACGCCATACCCTACTCCTGACCCGTACGCTGGCACTGACACGTGCGTCAGCACGTAGCCTGACCCTCCCACGTTTCCGTGCCCTCACCTGTGCCCTAAGCCTTGCCGTTCGCTAACCCTAACCCTAGCCTGGAATAGAAACCCACCACCAGCCCTACACCTTACCTTAAGCCGTACCATACTACTGACCTGTACGCTGGCACTGACCTGTGCGTCAGCACGTAGCCTGACCCTCCCACGTTTCCGTACCCTCACCTGTGCCGTAAGCGTTGCCGTTCCCTAACCCTAACCCTAGCCCGGAATGGAAACCCACCACCAGCCCTACACTTTATCCTACGCCGTTGCCTACTCCTGGCCCGTATGCTGGCACTAACCCGTGCGTCAGCACGGGGCCCGACCCTCCCACGTTTCCGTACCCTCTCCTTTGCCCTAAGCCTTGCCATTCCCTAACCCTAACCCTAGCCTGGAACGGAAATCAACCACAAGCCCTACACCTTACCTTATGCCGTACCCTACTCCTGGCCCGTACGTTGGCACTGACCAGTGCGTCAGCACGTAGCCTGACCCTCCCACGTTTCCGTACCCTCAGCTGTGCCCTAAGCCTTGCCGTTCCCTAACCCTAACCCTAGCCCGGAATGGAAACCCACCACCAGCCCTACACCTTACCTTACACCGTACCCTATTCCTGGCCCGTACGCTGGCACTGAACCGTGCGTCAGCACGTAGCCTGACCCTCCCACGTTTCCGTACCCTCACTTGTGCCCTAAGCCTTGCCGTTCCCTAACCCTAACCCTAGCCCGGAATAGAAACCCACCACCAGCCCTACACTTTATCCTACGCCGTTGCCTACTCCTGGCCTGTACTCTGGCACTGCCCCGTGCATCAGCACGTAGCCTTACACTCTGGCGTTTCCGTACCCTCACCTGTGCCCTAAGCCTTGCCGTTCCCTAACCCTAACCCTAGCCCGGAATAGAAACCCACCACCAGCCCTACACTTTATCCTACGCCGTTGCATACTCCTGGCCCGTACGCTGGCACTGACCCGTGCGTCAGCACGTAGCCCGACCCTCCCACGTTTCCGTGCCCTCACCTGTGCCCTAAGCCTTGCCGTTCGCTAACCCTAACCCTAGCCCGGAATAGAAACCCACCACCAGCCCTACACCTTACCATACGCCATACCCTACTCCTGACCCGTACGCTGGCACTGACACGTGCGTCAGCACGTAGCCTGACCCTCCCACGTTTCCGTGCCCTCAGCTGTGCCCTAAGCCTTGCGGTTCCCTAACCCTAACCCTAGCCCGGAATAGAAACCCACCACCAGCCCTACACGTTACCTTACGCCGTACCATATTCCTGACCTGTACGCTGGCACTGACCTGTGCGTCAGCACGTAGCCTGACCCTCCAACGTTTCCGTACCCTCACCTGTGCCCTAAGCCTTGCCGTTCCCTAACCCTAACCCTAGCCCCAAACGCAAATCCACCACCAGCCCTACACTTTATCCTATGCCGTTGCCTACTCCTGGCCCGTACGCTGGCACTGACCCGTGCGTCAGCACGTAGCCCGACCCTCCCACGTTTCCGTACCCTCACCTGTGCCCTAAGCCTTGCCGTTCCCTAACCCTAACCCTAGCCTGGAATGCAAATCCACCACTAGCCCTACACTTTACCCTACGCCGTTGCCTACTCCTGGCCCGTACGCTGGCACTGACCCGTGCGTCAGCACGTAGCCCGACCCTCCCACGTTTCCGTACCCTCACCTGTGCCCTAAGCCTTGCCGTTCCCTAACCCTAACCCTAGCCTGGAACGGAAACCAACCACCAGCCCTACACCTTACCTTACGCCGTTGCCTACTCCTGGCACGTATGCTGGCACTGACCCGTGCGTCAGCACGTAGCCTGAACCTCCCACGTTTCCGTACCCTCACCTGTGCCCTAAGCCTTGCCTTTCCCTAACGCTAACCCTAGCCCGGAATGAAAACCCACCACCAGCCCTACACCTTACCCTACGCCGTTGCCTAGTCCTGGCCTGTACTCTGGCACTGACCCGTGCATCAGCACGTAGCCTTACCCTCCCGCGTTTCCGTACCCTGACCTGTGCCCTAAGCCTTGCCGTTCCCTAACCCTAACCCTAGCCCAGAAAGCAAATCCACCACCAGCCGTACACTTTATCCTACGCCGTTGCCTACTCCTGGCCCGTACGCTGGCACTGACCCGTGCGTCTGCACGTAGCCCGACCCTCCCACGTTGCCATACCCTCACCTGTGCCCTAAGACTTGCAGATCCCTAACCCTAACCCTATCCCGGAACGGAAATCAACCACAAGCCGTACACCTTACCTTACGCCGTTGCCCACTCCTGGCCCGAACGCTGGCACGGACCCGTGAATCAGCACGTAGCCCGACCCTCCCACGTTTCCGTACCCTCCCCTGTGCCCTAAGCCTTGCCGTTCCCTAACCCTAACCCTAGCCTGGAACGGAAACCAACCACCAGCCGTACACCTTACCCTATGCCGTTGCCTACTCCTGGCCTGTACTCTGGCACTGACCTGTTCATCAGCACGTAGCCTTACCCTCCCGCGTTTCCGTACCCACACCTGTGCCCTAAGCCTTGCCGTTCCCTAACCCTAACCCTAGCCCGGAATAGAAACCCACCACCAGCCCTACACCTTACCTTACACCGTACCCTACTCCTGACCCGTACGCTGGCACTGACCCGTGCGTCAGCACGTAGCCTGACCCTCCCACGTTTCCGTGCCCTCAGCAGTGCCCTAAGCCTTGCCGTTCCCTAACCCTAACCCTAGCCCGGAATGGAAACCCACCACCAGCCCTACACCTTACCTTACGCCGTACCCTATTCCTGGCCCGTACGCTGGCACTGAACCGTGCGTCAGCACGTAGCCTGACCCTCCCACGTTTTCGTACCCTCACTTGTGCCCTAAGCCTTGCCGTTCCCTAACCCTAACCCTAGCCCGGAATAGAAACCCACCACCAGCCCTACACCTTACCTTACGCCGTACCCTACTCCTGACCCGTACGCTGGCACTGACCCGTTCGTCTGCACGTAGCCTGACCCTCCCACGCTTCCGTACCCTCACCTGTGCCCTAAGCCTTGCCGTTCCCTAACCCTAACCCTAGCCCGGAACGCAAATCCACCACCAGCCCTACACTTTATCCTACACCGTTGCCTACTCCTGGCCAGTACGCTGGCACTGACCCGTGCATCAGCACGTAGCCCGACCCTCCCACGTTTCCGTACCCTCACCTGTGCCCTAAGCGTTGCCGTTCCCTAACCCTAACCCTAGCCTGGAACGGAAAACAACCACCAGCCCTACACCTTACCTTACGCCGTTGCCTACACCTGGCCCGTACGCTGGCACTGACCCGTGCGTCAGCACGTAGCCTGACCCTCCCACGTTTCCGTACCCTCACCTGTGCCCTAAGCCTTGCCGTTCCCTAACCCTAACCCTAGCCCGGAATGGAAAACCACCACCAGCCCTACACCTTACCCTACGCCGTTGCCTACTCCTGGCCTGTACTCTGGCACTGCCCCGTGCATCAGCACGGAGACTTACACTCTGGCGTTTCCGTACCCTCTCCTGTGCCCTAAGCCTTGCCGTTCCCTAACCCTAACCCTAGCCCAGAACTCAAATCCACCACCAGCCTACACTTTATCCTACGCCGTTGCCTACTCCTGGCCCGTACGCTGGCACTGACCCGTGCGTCAGCACGTAGCACGAGCCTCCCACGTTTCCGTACCTTCACCTGTGCCCTAAGCCTTGCCGTTCCCTAACCCTAACCCTAGCCCGGAACGGAAACCCACCACCAGCCTGACACCTTACATTACGCCGTACCCTATTCCTGGCCCGTACGCTGGCACTGAACCGTGCGTCAACACGTAGCCTGACCCTCCCACGTTTCCGTACCCTCACCTGTGCCCTAAGCCATGCCGTTCCCTAACACTAACCCTAGCCCGGAACGCAAATCCACCACCAGCCCTACACTTTATCCTACGCCGTTGCCTACTCCTGGCCCGTACGCTGGCACTGACCCGTGCGTCAGCACGTAGCCCGACCCTCCCACGTTTCCGTACCCTCACCTGTGCCCTAAGCCTTGCCGTTCCCTAACCCTAACCCTAGCCCGGAATAGAAACCCACCACCAGCCCTACACCTTACCTTAAGCCGTTGCCTACTCCTGGCCCGTACGCTGGCACTGACCCGTGCGTCAGCACGTAGCCTGACCCTCCCACGTTTCCGTACCCTCACCAGTGCCCTAAGCGTTGCCGTTCCCTAACCCTAACCCTAGCCCGGAATGGAAACCCACCACCAGCCCTACACTTTATCCTACGCCGTTGCCTACTTCTGACCCGTATGCTGGCACTGACCCGTGTGTCAGCACGTAGCCCGACCCTCCCACGTTTCTGTACCCTCACCTGTGCCCTAAGCCTTGCCGTTCCCTAACCCTAACCCTAGCCCGGAATAGAAACCCACCACCAGCCCTAAACCTTACCTTAAGCCGTTGCCTACTCCTGGCCCGTACGCTGGCACTGACCCGTACGTCAGCACGTAGCCTGACCCTCCCACGTTTCCGTACCCTCACCTGTGCCCTAAGCCTTGCCGTTCCCTAACCCTAACCCTAGCCGGGAATAGAAAGCCACCACCAGCCCTACACCTTACCTTACGCCGTACCCTACTCCTGACCCGTACGCTGGCACTGACACGTGCGTCAGCACGTAGCCTGACCCTCCCACGTTTCCGTACCCTCACCTGTGCCCTAAGCCTTGCCGTTCCCTAACCCTAACCCTAGCCCGGAATAGAACCCCACCACCAGCCCTACACTTTTCCTTACGCCGTACCCTACTCCTGACCTGTACGCTGGCACTGACCTGTGCGTCAGCACGTAGCCTGACCCTCCCACGTTTCCGTACCCTCACCTGTGCCCTAAGCCTTGTCATTCCCTAACCCTAACCCTAGCCCAGAACGCAAATCCACCACCAGCCATACACTTTATCCTACGCCGTTGCCTACTCCTGGCCCGTACGCTGGCACTGACACGTGCGTCAGCACGTAGCCCGACCCTCCCACGTTTCCGTACCCTCACCTGTGCCCTAAGCCTTGCCGTTCCCTAACCCTAACCCTAGCCTGGAACGGAAACCAACCACGAGCCCTACACCTTACCTTACGCCGTTGCTTACTCCTGGCCCATACGCTGGCACTGACCCGAGCGTCAGCACGTAGCCTGACCCTCCCACGTTTCCGTAACCTCACCTGTGCCCTAAGCCTTGCCGTTCCCTAACCCTAACACTAGCCCGGAACGGAAATCAACCACCAGCCCTACACTTTATCCTACGCCGTTGCCTACTCCTGGCCCGTACGCTGGCACTGACCCGTGCGTCAGCACGTAGCCCGACCCTCCCACGTTTCTGTACCCTCACCTGTGCCCTAAGCCTTGCCGTTCCCTAACCCTAACCCTAGCCCGGAATAGAAACCCACCACCAGCCCTACACCTTACCTTACGCCATACCCTACTCCTGACCCGTACGCTGGCACTGACCCATGCGTCAGCACGTAGCCTGACCCTCCCACGTTTCCGTGCCCTCACCTGTGCCCTAAGCCTTGCCGTTCGCTAACCCTAACCCTAGCCCGGAATAGAAACCCACCACCAGCCCTACACGGTACCTTACGCCGTACCATACTCCTGACCTGTACGCTGGCACTGACCTGTGCGTCAGCACGTAGCCTGACCCTCCCACGTTTCCGTACCCTCACCTGTGCCCTAAGCCTTGCCGTTCCCTAACCCTAACCCTAGCCCCGAATGCAAATCCACCACCAGCCCTACACTTTATCCTACGCCGTTGCCTACTCCTGGCCCGTACGCTGGCACTGACCCGTGCGTCAGCACGTAGCCCGACCCTCCCACGTTTCTGTACCCTCACCTGTGCCCTAAGCCTTGCCGTTCCCTAACCCTAACCCTAGCCCGGAATAGAAACCCACCACCAGCCCTACACTTTATCCTACGCCGTTGCCTACTCCTGGCCTGTACTCTGGCACTGCCCCGTGCATCAGCACGTAGCCTTACACTCTGGCGTTTCCGTACCCTCTCCTGTGCCGTAAGCCTTGCCGTTCCCTAACCCTAGCCCTAGCCCAGAACGCAAATCCACCACCAGCCTACACTTTATCCTACACCGTTGCCTACTCCTGGCCCGTATGCTGGCACTGACCCGTGCGTCAGCACGTAGCACGAGCCTCCCACGTTTCCGTACCTTCACCTGTGCCCTAAGCCTTGCCGTTCCCTAACCCTAACCCTAGCCCGGAATAGAAACCCACCACCAGCCCTACACCTTACCTTACGCCATAACCTACTCCTGACCCGAACGCTGGCACTGACCCGTGCGTCAGCACGAAGCCTGACCCTCCCACGTTTCCGTACCCTCACCTGTGCCCTATGCCTTGCCGTTCCCTAACCCTAACCCTAGCCCGGAATAGAAACCCACCACCAGCCCTACACCTTACCTTACGCCGTACCCTACACCTGACCTGTACGCTGGCACTGACCTGTGCGTCAGCACGTAGCCTGACCCTCCCACGTTTCCGTACCCTCACCTGTGCCCTAAGCCTTGCCGTTCCCTAACCCTAACCCTAGCCCCGAACGCAAATCCACCACCAGCCCTACACTTTATCCTACGCCGTTGCCTGCTCCTGGCCCGTACGCTGGCACTGACCCGTGCGTCAGCACGTAGCCCGACCCTCCCACGTTTCTGTACCCTCACCTGTGCCCTAAGCCTTGCCGTTCCCTAACCCTAACCCTAGCCCGGAATAGAAACCCACCACCAGCCCTACACCTTACCTTAAGCCGTTGCCTACTCCTGGCCCGTACGCTGGCACTGACCCGTGCGACAGCACGTAGCCCGACCCTCCCACGTTTCTGTACCCTCACCTGTGCCCTAAGCCTTGCCGTTCCCTAACCCTAACCCTAGCCCGGAATAGAAACCCACCACCAGCCCTACACCTTACCTTAAGCCGTTGCCTACTCCTGGCCCGTACGCTGGCACTGAACCGTGCGTCAGCACGTAGCCTGACCCTCCCACGTTTCCGTACCCTCACCTGTGCCCTAAGCGTTGCCGTTCCCTAACCCTAATCCTAGCCCGGAATGGAAACCCACCACCAGCCCTACACTTTATCCTACGTCGTTGCCTACTCCTGACAAGTATGCTGGCACTGACCCATGTGTCAGCACGTAGCCCGACCCTCCCACGTTTCTGTACCCTCACCTGTGCCCTAAGCCTTGCCATTCCCTAACCCTAACCCTAGCCGGAATAGAAACCCACCACCAGCCCTACACCCTACCTTAAGCCGTTGCCTACTCCTGGCCCGTACGCTGGCACTGACCCGTGCGTCAGCACGTAGCCTGACCCTCCCACGTTTCCGTACCCTCACCTGTGCCCTAAGCCTTGCCGTTCCCTAACCCTAACCCTAGCCCGGAATAGAAACCCACCACCAGCCCTACACCTTACCTTACGCCGTACCCTACTCCTGACCCGTACGCTGGCACTGACACGTGCGTCAGCACGTAGCCTGACCCTCCCACGTTTCCGTACCCTCAGCTGTGCCCTAAGCCTTGCCGTTCCCGAACCCTAACCCTAGCCCGGAATAGAAACCCACCACGTGCCCTACACTTTTCCTTACGCCGTACCCTACTCCTGACCTGTACGCTGGCACTGAGCTGTGCGTCAGCACGTAGCCTGACCCTGCCACGTTTCCGTACCCTCACCTGTGCCCTAAGCCTTGCCGTTCCCTAACCCTAAACCTAGCCCTGAACGCAAATCCACCACCAGCCATACACTTTATCCTACGCCGTTGCCTACTCCTGGCCCGTACGCTGGCACTGACACGTGCGTCAGCACGTAGCCCGACCCTCCCACGTTTCCGTACCCTCACCTGTGCCCTAAGCCTTGCCGTTCCCTAACCCTAACCCTAGCCTGGAACGGAAACCAACCACCAGCCCTACACCTTACCTTACGCCGTTGCTTACTCCTGGCCCGTACGCTGGCACTGACCCGTGCGTCAGCACATAGCCTGACCCTCCCACGTTTCCGTAACCTCACCTGTGCCCTAAGCCTTGCCGTTCCCTAACCCTAACACTAGCCCGGAACGGAAATCAACCACCAGCCCAACACTTTATCCTACGCCGTTGCATACTCCTGGCCCGTACGCTGGCACTGACCCGTGCATCAGCACGTAGCCCGACCCTCCCACGTTTCTGTACCCTCACCTGTGCCCTAAGCCTTGCCGTTCCCTAACCCTAACCCTAGCCCGGAATAGAAACCCACCACCAGCCCTACACCTTACCTTACGCCATACCCTACTCCTGACCCGTACGCTGGCACTGACCCGTGCGTCAGCACGTAGCCTGACCCTCCCACGTTTCCGTGCCCTCACCTGTGCCCTAAGCCTTGCGGTTCCCTAACCCTAACCCTAGCCCGGAATAGAAACCCACCACCAGCCCTACACGTTACCTTACGCCGTACCATATTCCTGACCTGTACGCTGGCACTGACCTGTGCGTCAGCACGTAGCCTGACCCTCCCACGTTTCCATACCCTCACCTGTGCCCTAAGCCTTGCCGTTCCCTAACCTTAACCCTAGCCCTGAACGCAAATCCACCACCAGCCCTACACTTTATCCTACGCCGTTGCCTACTCCTGGCCCGTACGCTGGCACTGACCCGTGCGTCAGCACGTAGCCCGACCCTCCCACGTTTCCGTACCCTCACCTGTGCCCTAAGCCTTGCCGTTCCCTAACCATAACCCTAGCCTGGAACGCAAATCCACCACTAGCCCTACACTTTATCCTACGCCGTTGCCTACTCCTAGCCCGTACGCTGGCACTGACCCGTGCGTCAGCACGTAGCCCGACCCTCCCACGTTTCCGTACCCTCACCTGTGCCCTAAGCCTTGCCGTTCCCTAACCCTAACCCTAGCCTGGAACGGAAACCAACCACCAGCCCTACACCTTACCTTACGCCGTTGCCTACTCCTGGCACGTATGCTGGCACTGACCCGTGCGTCAGCACGTAGCCTGAACCTCCCACGTTTCCGTACCCTCACCTGTGCCCTAAGCCTTGCCTTTCCCTAACGCTAACCCTAGCCCGGAATGAAAACCCACCACCAGCCTTACACCTTACCCTACGCCGTTGCCTAGTCCTGGCCTGTACTCTGGCACTGACCCGTGCATCAGCACGTAGCCTTACCCTCCCGCGTTTCCGTACCCTGACCTGTGCCCTAAGCCTTGCCGTTCCCTAACCCTAACCCTAGCCCAGAACGCAAATCCACCACCAGCCGTACACTTTATCCTACGCCGTTGCCTACTCCTGGCCCGTACGCTGGCACTGACCCGTGCGTCTGCACGTAGCCCGACCCTCCCACGTTTCCATACCCTCACCTGTGCCCTAAGCCTTGCCGATCCCTAACCCTAACCCTATCCCGGAACGGAAATCAACCACAAGCCCTACACCTTACCTTACACCGTTGCCCACTCCTGGCCCGAACGCTGGCACGGACCCGTGAATCAGCACGTAGCCCGACCCTCTCACGTTTCCGTACCCTCCCCTGTGCCCTAAACCTTGCCGTTCCCTAACACTAACCCTAGCCTGGAACGGAAACCAACCACCAGCCCTACACCTTACCCTACGCCGTTGCCTACTCCTGGCCTGTACTCTGGCACTGACCCGTTCATCAGCACGTAGCCTTACCCTCCCGCGTTTCCGTACCCTGACCTGTGCCCTAAGCCTTGCCGTTCCCTAACCCTAACCCTAGCCCGGAATAGAAACCCACCACCAGCCCTACACCTTACCTTACGCCGTACCCTACTCCTGACCCGTACGCTGGCACTGACCCGTGCGTCAGCACATAGCCTGACCCTCCCACGTTTCCGTGCCCTCAGCTGTGCCCTAAGCCTTGCCGTTCCCTAACCCTAACCCTAGCCCGGAATGGAAACCCACCACCAGCCCTACTCCTTACCTTACGCCGTACCCTATTCCTGGCCCGTACGCTGGCACTGAACCGTGCGTCAGCACGTAGCCTGACCCTCCCACGTTTCCGTACCCTCACTTGTGCCCTAAGCCTTGCCGTTCCCTAACCCTAACCCTAGCCCGGAATAGAAAACCACCACCAGCCCTACACCTTACCTTACGCCGTACCCTACTCCTGACCCGTACGCTGGCACTGACCCGTTCGTCTGCACGTAGCCTGACCCTCCCACGCTTCCGTACCCTCACCTGTGCCCTAAGCCTTGCCGTTCCCTAACCCTAACCCTAGCCCGGAACGCAAATCCACCACCAGCCCTACACTTTATCCTACGCCGTTGCCTACTCCTGGCCAGTACGCTGGCACTGACCCGTGCATCAGCACGTAGCCCGACCCTCCCACGTTTCCGTACCCTCACCTGTGCCCTAAGCCTTGCCGTTCCCTAACCCTAACCCTAGCCTGGAACGGAAAACAACCACCAGCCCTACACCTTACCTTACGCCGTACCCTACTCCTGACCTGTACGCTGGCACTGACCTGTGCGTCAGCACGTAGCCTGACCCTCCCACGTTTCCGTACCCTCACCTGTGCCCTAAGCCTTGCCGTTCCCTAACCCTAACCCTAGCCCCGAACGCAAATCCACCACCAGCCCTACACTATATCCTACGCCGTTGCCTGCTCCTGGCCCGTACGCTGGCACTGACCCGTGCGTCAGCACGTAGCCCGACCCTCCCACGTTTCTGTACCCTCACCTGTGCCCTAAGCCTTGCCGTTCCCTATCCCTAACCCTAGCCCGGAATAGAAACCCACCACCAGCCCTACACCTTACCTTAAGTCGTTGCCTACTCCTGGCCCGTACGCTGGCACTGACCCGTGCGTCAGCACGTAGCCCGACCCTCCCACGTTTCTGTACCCTCACCTGTGCCCTAAGCCTTGCCGTTCCCTAACCCTAACCCTAGCCCGGAATAGAAACCCACCACCAGCCCTACACCTTACCTTAAACCGTTGCCTACTCCTGGCCCATACGCTGGCACTGACCCATGCGTCAGCACGTAGCCTGACCCTCCCACGTTTCCATACCCTCACCTGTGCCCTAAGCGTTGCCGTTCCCTAACCCTAACCCTAGCCCGGAATGGAAACCCACCACCAGCCCTACACTTTATCCTACGTCGTTGCCTACTCCTGACCCGTATGCTGGCACTGACCCGTGCGTCAGCACGTAGCCCGACCCTCCCACGTTTCTGTACCCTCACCTGTGCCCTAAGCCTTGCCGTTCCCTAACCCTAACCCTAGCCCGGAATAGAAACCCACCACCAGCCCTACACCCTACCTTAAGCCGTTGCCTACTCCTGGCCCGTACGCTGGCACTGACCCGTGCGTCAGCACGTAGCCTGACCCTCCCACGTTTCCGTACCCTCACCTGTGCCCTAAGCCTTGCCGTTCCCTAACCCTAACCCTAGCCCGGAATAGAAACCCACCACCAGCCCTACACCTTACCTTACGCCGTACCCTACTCCTGACCCGTACGCTGGCACTGACACGTGCGTCAGCACGTAGCCTGACCCTGCCACTTTTCCGTACCCTCACCTGTGCCCTAAGCCTTGCCGTTCCCTAACCCTAACCCTAGCCCGGAATAGAAACCCACCACCAGCCCTACACTTTTCCTTACGCCATACCCTACTCCTGACCTGTACGCTGGCACTGAGCTGTGCGTCAGCACGTAGCCTGACCCTGCCACGTTTCCGTACCCTCACCTGTGCCCTAAGCCTTGCCGTTCCCTAACCCTAACCCTAGCCCGGAACGCAAATCCACCACCAGCCATACACTTTATCCTACGCCGTTGCCTACTCCTGGCCCGTACGCTGGCACTGACACGTGCGTCAGCACGTAGCCCGACCCTCCCACGTTTCCGTACCCTCACCTGTGCCCTAAGCCTTGCCGTTCCCTAACCCTAACCCTAGCCTGGAACGGAAACCAACCACCAGCCCTACACCTTACCTTACGCCGTTGCTTACTCCTGGCCCGTACGCTGGCACTGACCCGTGCGTCAGCATGTAGCCTGACCCTCCCACGTTTCCGTAACCTCACCTGTGCCCTAAGCCTTGCCGTTCCCTAACCCTAACACTAGCCCGGAACGGAAATCAACCACCAGCCCTACACTTTATCCTACGCCGTTGCATACTCCTGGCCCGTACGCTGGCACTGACCCGTGCGTCAGCACGTAGCCCGACCCTCCCACGTTTCTGTACCCTCACCTGTGCCCTAAGCCTTGCCGTTCCCTAACCCTAACCCTAGCCCGGAATAGAAACCCACCACCAGCCCTACACCTTACCTTACGCCATACCCTACTCCTGACCCGTACGCTGGCACTGACACGTGCGTCAGCACGTAGCCTGACCCTCCCACGTTTCCGTGCCCTCACCTGTGCCCTAAGCCTTGCGGTTCCCTAACCCTAACCCTAGCCCGGAATAGAAACCCACCAGCAGACCTACACGTTACCTTACGCAGTACCATATTCCTGACCTGTACGCTGGCACTGACCTGTGCGTCAGCACGTAGCCTGACCCTCCCACGTTTCCGTACCCTCACCTGTGCCCTAAGCCTTGCCGTTCCCTAACCCTAACCCTAGCCCCAAACGCAAATCCACCACCAGCCCTACACTTCATCCTACGCCGTTGCCTACTCCTGGCCCGTACGCTGGCACTGACCCGTGCGTCAGCACGTAGCCCGACCCTCCCACGTTTCCGTACCCTCACCTGTGCCCTAAGCCTTGCCGTTCCCTAACGCTAACCCTAGCCTGGAACGCAAATCCACCACTAGCCCTACACTTTATCCTACGCCGTTGCCTACTCCTGGCCCGTACGCTGGCACTGACCCGTGCGTCAGCACGTAGCCCGACCCTCCCACGTTTCCGTACCCTCACCTGTGCCCTAAGCCTTGCCGTTCCCTAACCCTAACCCTAGCCTGGAACGGAAACCAACCACCAGCCCTACACCTTACCTTACGCCGTTGCCTACTCCTGGCACGTATGCTGGCACTAACCCGTGCGTCAGCACGGGGCCCGACCCTCCCTCGTTTCCGTACCCTCTCCTTTACCCTAAGCCTTGCTGTTCCCTAACCCTAACCATAGCCTGGAACGGAAATCAACCACAAGCCCTACACCTTACCTTACGCCGTACCCTACTCCTGGCCCGTACGTTGGCACTGACCAGTGCGTCAGCACGTAGCCTGACCCTCCCACGTTTCCGTACCCTCAGCTGTGCCCTAAGCCTTGCCGTTCCCTAACCCTAACCCTAGCCCGGAATGGAAACCCACCACCAGCCCTACACCTTACCTTACGCCGTACCCTATTCCTGGCCCGTACGCTGGCACTGAACCGTGCGTCAGCACGTAGCCTTACCCTCCCACGTTTCCGTACCCTCACTTGTGCCCTAAGCCTTGCCGTTCCCTAACCCTAACCCTAGCCCGGAATAGAAACCCACCACCAGCCCTACACTTTATCCTACGCCGTTGCCTACTCCTGGCCTGTACTCTGGCACTGCCCCGTGCATCAGCACGTAGCCTTACACTCTGGCGTTTCCGTACCCTCTCCTGTGCCGTAAGCCTTGCCGTTCCCTAACCCTAGCCTTGGCCCAGAACGCAAATCCACCACCAGCCTACACTTTATCCTACGCCGTTGCCTACTCCTGGCCCGTATGCTGGCACTGACCCGTGCGTCAGCACGTAGCACGAGCCTCCCACGTTTCCGTACCTTCACCTGTGCCCTAAGCCTTGCCGTTCCCTAACCCTAACCCTAGCCCGGAACGGAAACCCACCACCAGCCCTACACCTTACCTTACGCCATAACCTACTCCTGACCCGAACGCTGGCACTGACCCGTGCGTCAGCACGAAGCCTGACCCTCCCACGTTTCCGTACCCTCACCTGTGCCCTATGCCTTGCCGTTCCCTAACCCTAACCCTAGCCCGGAATAGAAACCCACCACCAGCCCTACACCTTACCTTACGCCGTACCCTACTCCTGACCTGTACGCTGGCACTGACCTGTGCGTCAGCACGTAGCCTGACCCTCCCACGTTTCCGTACCCTCACCTGTGCCCTAAGCCTTGCCGTTCCCTAACCCTAACCCTAGCCCCGAACGCAAATCCACCACCAGCCCTACACTTTATCCTATGCCGTTGCCTGCTCCTGGCCCGTACGCTGGCACTGACCCGTGCGTCAGCACGTAGCCCGACCCTCCCACGTTTCTGTACCCTCACCTGTGCCCTAAGCCTTGCCGTTCCCTAACCCTAACCCTAGCCCGGAATAGAAACCCACCACCAGCCCTACACCTTACCTTAAGCCGTTGCCTACTCCTGGCCCGTACGCTGGCACTGACCCGTGCGTCAGCACGTAGCCCGACCCTCCCACGTTTCTGTACCCTCACCTGTGCCCTAAGCCTTGCCGTTCCCTAACCCTAACCCTAGCCCGGAATAGAAACCCACCACCAGCCCTACACCTTACCTTAGGCCGTTGCCTACTCCTGGCCCGTACGCTGGCACTGACCGGTGCGTCAGCACGTAGCCTGACCCTCCCACGTTTCCGTACCCTCACCTGTGCCCTAAGCGTTGCCGTTCCCTAACCCTAACCCTAGCCCGGAATGGAAACCCACCACCAGCCCTACACTTTATCCTACGTCGTTGCCTACTCCTGACCCGTATGCTGGCACTGACCCGTGCGTCAGCACGTAGCCCGACCCTCCCACGTTTCTGTACCCTCACCTGTGCCCTAAGCCTTGCCGTTCCCTAACCCTAACCCTAGCCCGGAATAGAAACCCACCACCAGCCCTACACCCTACCTTAAGCCGTTGCCTACTCCTGGCCCGTACGCTGGCACTGACCCGTGCGTCAGCACGTAGCCTGACCCTCCCACGTTTCCGTACCCTCACCTGTGCCCTAAGCCTTGCCGTTCCCTAACCCTAACCCTAGCCCGGAATAGAAACCCACCACCAGCCCTACACCTTACCTTACGCCGTACCCTACTCCTGACCCGTACGCTGGCACTGACACGTGCGTCAGCACGTAGCCTGACCCTCCCACGTTTCCGTACCCTCACCTGTGCCCTAAGCCTTGCCGTTCCCTAACCCTAACCCTAGCCCGGAATAGAAACCCACCACCAGCCCTACACTTTTCCTTACGCCGTACCCTACTCCTGACCTGTACGCTGGCACTGAGCTGTGCGTCAGCACGTAGCCTGACCCTGCCACGTTTCCGTACCCTCACCTGTGCCCTAAGCCTTGCCGTTCCCTAACCCTAACCCTAGCCCGGAATGGAAACCCACCACCAGCCCTACACATTACCCTACGCCGTTGCCTACTCCTGGCCTGTACTCTGGCACTGCCCCGTGCATCAGCACGTAGCCTTACACTCTGGCGTTTCCGTACCCTCTCCTGTGCCCTAAGCCTTACCGTTCCCTAACCCTAACCCTAGCCCAGAACGCAAATCCACCACCAGCCTACACTTCATCCTACGCCGTTGCCTACTCCTGGCCCGTACGCTGGCACTGACCCGTGCGTCAGCACGTAGCACGAGCCTCCCACGTTTCCGTACCTTCACCTGTGCCCTAAGCCTTGCCGTTCCCTAACCCTAACCCTAGCCCGGAACGGAAACCCACCACCAGCCTGACACCTTACATTACGCCGTACCCTATTCCTGGCCCGTACGCTGGCACTGAACCGTGCGTCAGCACGTAGCCTGACCCTCCCACGTTTCCGTACCCTCACCTGTGCCCTAAGCCATGCCGTTCCCTAAACCTAACCCTAGCCCGGAACGCAAATCCACCACAAGCCCTACACTTTATCCTACGCCGTTGCCTACTCCTGGCCCGTACGCTGGCACTGACCCCTGCGTCAGCACGTAGCCCGACCCTCCCACGTTTCCGTACACTCACCTGTGCCCTAAGCCTTGCTGTTCCCTAACCCTAACCCTAGCCCGGAATAGAAACCCACCACCAGCCCTACACCTTACCTTACGCCATAACCTACTCCTGACCCGTACGCTGGCACTGACCCGTGCGTCAGCACGTAGACTGACCCTCCCACGTTTCCGTACCCTCACCTGTGCCCTATGCCTTGCCGTTCCCTAACCCTAACCCTAGCCCGGAATAGAAACCCACCACCAGCCCTACACCTTACCTTACGCCGTACCCTACTCCTGACCTGTACGCTGGCACTGACCTGTGCGTCAGCACGTAGCCTGACCCTCCCACGTTCCCGTACCCTCACCTGTGCCCTAAGCCTTGCCGTTCCCTAACCCTAACCCTAGCCCCGAACGCAAATCCACCACCAGCCCTACACTTTATCCTACGCCGTTGCCTACTCCTGGCCCGTACGCTGGCACTGACCCGTGCGTCAGCACGTAGCCCGACCCTCCCACGTTTCTGTACCCTCACCTGTGCCCTAAGCATTGCCGTTCCCTAACCCTATCCCTAGCCCGGAATAGAAACCCACCACCAGCCCTACACCTTACCTTAAGCCGTTGCCTACTCCTGGCCCGTACGCTGGCACTGACCCGTGCGTCAGCACGTAGCCCGACCCTCCCACGTTTCTGTACCCTCACCTGTGCCCTAAGCCTTGCCGTTCCCTAACCCTAACCCTAGCCCGGAATAGAAACCCACCACCAGCCCTACACCTTACTTTAAGCCGTTGCCTACTCCTGGCCCGTACGCTGGCACTGACCCGTGCGTCAGCACGTAGCCTGACCCTCCCACGTTTCCGTACCCTCACCAGTGCCCTAAGCATTGCCGTTCCCTAACCCTAACCCTAGACCGGAATGGAAACCCACCACCAGCCCTACACTTTATCCTACGCTGTTGCCTACTCCTGACCCGTATGCTGGCCCTGACCCGTGCGTCAGCACGTAGCCCGACCCTCCCACGTTTCTGTACCCTCACCTGTGCCCTAAGCCTTGCCGTTCCCTAACCCTAACCCTAGCCCGGAATAGAAACCCACCACCAGCCCTACACCTTACCTTAAGTCGTTGCCTACTCCTGGCCCGTACGCTGGCACTGACCCGTGCGTCACCACGTAGCCCGACCCTCCCACGTTTCTGTACTATCACCTGTGCCCTAAGCCTTGCCGTTCCCTAACCCTAACCCTAGCCCGGAATAGAAACCCACCACCAGCCCTACACCTTACCTTAAGCCGTTGCCTACTCCTGGCCCGTACGCTGGCACTGACCCATGCGTCAGCACGTAGCCTGACCCTCCCACGTTTCCATAACCTCACCTGTGCCCTAAGCGTTGCCGTTCCCTAACCCTAACCCTAGCCCGGAATGGAAACCCACCACCAGCCCTACACTTTATCCTACGTCGTTGCCTACTCCTGACCCGTATGCTGGCACTGACCCGTGCGTCAGCACGTAGCCCGACCCTCCCACGTTTCTGTACCCTCACCTGTGCCCTAAGCCTTGCCGTTCCCTAAACCTAACCCTAGCCCGGAATAGAAACCCACCACCAGCCCTACACCCTACCTTAAGCCGTTGCCTACTCCTGGCCCGTACGCTGGCACTGACCCGTGCGTCAGCACGTAGCCTGACCCTCCCACGTTTCCATACCCTCACCTGTGCCCTAAGCCTTGCCGTTCCCTAACCCTAACCCTAGCCCGGAATAGAAACCCACCACCAGCCCTACACCTTACCTTACGCCGTACCCTACTCCTGACCCGTACGCTGGCACTGACACGTGCGTCAGCACGTAGCCTGACCCTGCCACGTTTCCGTACCCTCACCTGTGCCCTAAGCCTTGCCGTTCCCTAACCCTAACCCTAGCCCGGAATAGAAACCCACCACCAGCCCTACACTTTTCCTTACGCCATACCCTACTCCTGACCTGTACGCTGGCACTGAGCTGTGCGTCAGCACGTAGCCTGACCCTGCCACGTTTCCGTACCCTCACCTGTGCCCTAAGCCTTGCCGTTCCCTAACCCTAACCCTAGACCGGAACGCAAATCCACCACCAGCCATACACTTTATCCTACGCCGTTGCCTACTCCTGGCCCGTACGCTGGCACTGACAGGTGCGTCAGCACGTAGCCCGACCCTCCCACGTTTCCGTACCCTCACCTGTGCCCTAAGCCTTGCCGTTCCCTAACCCTAACCCTAGCCTGGAACGGAAACCAACCACCAGCCCTACACCTTACCTTACGCCGTTGCTTACTCCTGGCCCGTACGCTGGCACTGACCCGTGCGTCAGCATGTAGCCTGACCCTCCCACGTTTCCGTAACCTCACCTGTGCCCTAAGCCTTGCCGTTCCCTAACCCTAACACTAGCCCGGAACGGAAATCAACCACCAGCCCTACACTTTATCCTACGCCGTTGCATACTCCTGGCCCGTACGCTGGCACTGACCCGTGCGTCAGCACGTAGCCCGACCCTCCCACGTTTCTGTACCCTCACCTGTGCCCTAAGTCTTGCCGTTCCCTAACCCTAACCCTAGCCCGGAATAGAAACCCACCACCAGCCCTACACCTTACCTTACGCCATACCCTACTCCTGACCCGTACGCTGGCACTGACACGTGCGTCAGCACGTAGCCTGACCCTCCCACGTTTCCGTGCCCTCACCTGTGCCCTAAGCCTTGCGGTTCCCTAACCCTAACCCTAGCCCGGAATAGAAACCCACCAGCAGACCTACACGTTACCTTACGCAGTACCATATTCCTGACCTGTACGCTGGCACTGACCTGTGCGTCAGCACGTAGCCTGACCCTCCCACGTTTCCGTACCCTCACCTGTGCCCTAAGCCTTGCCGTTCCCTAACCCTAACCCTAGCCCCAAACGCAAATCCACCACCAGCCCTACACTTCATCCTACGCCGTTGCCTACTCCTGGCCCGTACGCTGGCACTGACCCGTGCGTCAGCACGTAGCCCGACCCTCCCACGTTTCCGTACCCTCACCTGTGCCCTAAGCCTTGCCGTTCCCTAACGCTAACCCTAGCCTGGAACGCAAATCCACCACTAGCCCTACACTTTATCCTACGCCGTTGCCTACTCCTGGCCCGTACGCTGGCACTGACCCGTGCGTCATCACGTAGCCCGACCCTCCCACGTTTCCGTACCCTCACCTGTGCCCTAAGCCTTGCCGTTCCCTAACCCTAACCCTAGCCTGGAACGGAAACCAACCACCAGCCCTACACCTTACCTTACGCCGTTGCCTACTCCTGGCACGTATGCTGGCACTAACCCGTGCGTCAGCACGGGGCCCGACCCTCCCTCGTTTCCGTACCCTCTCCTTTACCCTAAGCCTTGCCGTTCCCTAACCCTAACCATAGCCTGGAACGGAAATCAACCACAAGCCCTACACCTTACCTTACGCCGTACCCTACTCCTGGCCCGTACGTTGGCACTGACCAGTGCGTCAGCACGTAGCCTGACCCTCCCACGTTTCCGTACCCTCAGCTGTGCCCTAAGCCTTGCCGTTCCCTAACCCTAACCCTAGCCCGGAATGGAAACCCACCACCAGCCCTACACCTTACCTTACGCCGTACCCTATTCCTGGCCCGTACGCTGGCACTGAACCGTGCGTCAGCACGTAGCCTGACCCTCCCACGTTTCCGTACCCTCACTTGTGCCCTAAGCCTTGCCGTTCCCTAACCCTAACCCTAGCCCGGAATAGAAACCCACCACCAGCCCTACACTTTATCCTACGCCGTTGCCTACTCCTGGCCTGTACTCTGGCACTGCCCCGTGCATCAGCACGTAGCCTTACACTCTGGCGTTTCCGTACCCTCTCCTGTGCCGTAAGCCTTGCCGTTCCCTAACCCTAGCCTTGGCCCAGAACGCAAATCCACCACCAGCCTACACTTTATCCTACGCCGTTGCCTACTCCTGGCCCGTATGCTGGCACTGACCCGTGCGTCAGCACGTAGCACGAGCCTCCCACGTTTCCGTACCTTCACCTGTGCCCTAAGCCTTGCCGTTCCCTAACCCTAACCCTAGCCCGGAACGGAAACCCACCACCAGCCCTACACCTTACCTTACGCCATAACCTACTCCTGACCCGAACGCTGGCACTGACCCGTGCGTCAGCACGAAGCCTGACCCTCCCACGTTTCCGTACCCTCACCTGTGCCCTATGCTTTGCCGTTCCCTAACCCTAACCCTAGCCCGGAATAGAAACCCACCACCAGCCCTACACCTTACCTTACGCCGTACCCTACTCCTGACCTGTACGCTGGCACTGACCTGTGCGTCAGCACGTAGCCTGACCCTCCCACGTTTCCGTACCCTCACCTGTGCCCTAAGCCTTGCCGTTCCCTAACCCTAACCCTAGCCCCGAACGCAAATCCACCACCAGCCCTACACTTTATCCTACGCCGTTGCCTGCTCCTGGCCCGTACGCTGGCACTGACCCGTGCGTCAGCACGTAGCCCGACCCTCCCACGTTTCTGTACCCTCACCTGTGCCCTAAGCCTTGCCGTTCCCTAACCCTAACCCTAGCCCGGAATAGAAACCCACCACCAGCCCTACACCTTACCTTAAGCCGTTGCCTACTCCTGGCCCGTACGCTGGCACTGACCCGTGCGTCAGCACGTAGCCCGAACCTCCCACGTTTCTGTACCCTCACCTGTGCCCTAAGCCTTGCCGTTCCCTAACCCTAACCCTAGCCCGGAATAGAAACCCACCACCAGCCCTACACCTTACCTTAAGCCGTTGCCTACTCCTGGCCCGTACGCTGGCACTGACCCGTGCGTCAGCACGTAGCCTGACCCTCCCACGTTTCTGTACCCTCACCTGTGCCCTAAGCCTTGCCGTTCCCTAACCCTAACCCTAGCCCGGAATAGAAACCCACCACCAGCCCTACACCCTACCTTAAGCCGTTGCCTACTCCTGGCCCGTACGCTGGCACTGACCCGTGCGTCAGCACGTAGCCTGACCCTCCCACGTTTCCGTACCCTCACCTGTGCCCTAAGCCTTGCCGTTCCCTAACCCTAACCCTAGCCCGGAATAGAAACCCACCACCAGCCCTACACCTTACCTTACGCCGTACCCTACTCCTGACCCGTACGCTGGCACTGACACGTGCGTCAGCACGTAGCCTGACCCTCCCACGTTTCCGTACCCTCACCTGTGCCCTAAGCCTTGCCGTTCCCTAACCCTAACCCTAGCCCGGAATAGAAACCCACCACCAGCCCTACACTTTTCCTTACGCCGTACCCTACTCCTGACCTGTACGCTGGCACTGAGCTGTGCGTCAGCACGTAGCCTGACCCTGCCACGTTTCCGTACCCTCACCTGTGCCCTAAGCCTTGCCGTTCCCTAACCCTAACCCTAGCCCGGAATGGAAACCCACCACCAGCCCTACACATTACCCTACGCCGTTGCCTACTCCTGGCCTGTACTCTGGCACTGCCCCGTGCATCAGCACGTAGCCTTACACTCTGGCGTTTCCGTACCCTCTCCTGTGCCCTAAGCCTTACCGTTCCCTAACCCTAACCCTAGCCCAGAACGCAAATCCACCACCAGCCTACACTTCATCCTACGCCGTTGCCTACTCCTGGCCCGTACGCTGGCACTGACCCGTGCGTCAGCACGTAGCACGAGCCTCCCACGTTTCCGTACCTTCACCTGTGCCCTAAGCCTTGCCGTTCCCTAACCCTAACCCTAGCCCGGAACGGAAACCCACCACCAGCCTGACACCTTACATTACGCCGTACCCTATTCCTGGCCCGTACGCTGGCACTGAACCGTGCGTCAGCACGTAGCCTGACCCTCCCACGTTTCCGTACCCTCACCTGTGCCCTAAGCCATGCCATTCCCTAAACCTAACCCTAGCCCGGAACGCAAATCCACCACAAGCCCTACACTTTATCCTACGCCGTTGCCTACTCCTGGCCCGTACGCTGGCACTGACCCCTGCGTCAGCACGTAGCCCGACCCTCCCACGTTTCCGTACACTCACCTGTGCCCTAAGCCTTGCTGTTCCCTAACCCTAACCCTAGCCCGGAATAGAAACCCACCACCAGCCCTACACCTTACCTTACGCCATAACCTACTCCTGACCCGTACGCTGGCACTGACCCGTGCGTCAGCACGTAGACTGACCCTCCCACGTTTCCGTACCCTCACCTGTGCCCTATGCCTTGCCGTTCCCTAACCCTAACCCTAGCCCGGAATAGAAACCCACCACCAGCCCTACACCTTACCTTACGCCGTACCCTACTCCTGACCTGTACGCTGGCACTGACCTGTGCGTCAGCACGTAGCCTGACCCTCCCACGTTCCCGTACCCTCACCTGTGCCCTAAGCCTTGCCGTTCCCTAACCCTAACCCTAGCCCCGAACGCAAATCCACCACCAGCCCTACACTTTATCCTACGCCGTTGCCTACTCCTGGCCCGTACGCTGGCACTGATCCGTGCGTCAGCACGTAGCTCGACCCTCCCACGTTTCTGTACCCTCACCTGTGCCCTAAGCATTGCCGTTCCCTAACCCTAACCCTAGCCCGGAATAGAAACCCACCACCAGCCCTACACCTTACCTTAAGCCGTTGCCTACTCCTGGCCCGTACGCTGGCACTGACCCGTGCGTCAGCACGTAGCCCGACCCTCCCACGTTTCTGTACCCTCACCTGTGCCCTAAGCCTTGCCGTTCCCTAACCCTAACCCTAGCCCGGAATAGAAACCCACCACCAGCCCTACACCTTACTTTAAGCCGTTGCCTACTCCTGGCCCGTACGCTGGCACTGACCCGTGCGTCAGCACGTAGCCTGACCCTCCCACGTTTCCGTACCCTCACCAGTGCCCTAAGCATTGCCGTTCCCTAACCCTAACCCTAGACCGGAATGGAAACCCACCACCAGCCCTACACTTTATCCTACGCTGTTGCCTACTCCTGACCCGTATGCTGGCCCTGACCCGTGCGTCAGCACGTAGCCCGACCCTCCCACGTTTCTGTACCCTCACCTGTGCCCTAAGCCTTGCCGTTCCCTAACCCTAACCCTAGCCCGGAATTGAAACCCACCACCAGCCGTACACCTTACCTTACGCCATAACCTACTCCTGACACGTACGCTGGCACTGACCCGTGCGTCAGCACGTAGCCTGACCCTCCCACGTTTCCGTACCCTCACCTGTGCCCTAAGCGTTGCCGTTCCCTAACCCTAACCCTAGCCGGGAATAGAAAGCCACCACCAGCCCTACACCTTACCTTACGCCGTACCCTACTCCTGACCCGTACGCTGGCACTGACACGTGCGTCAGCACGTAGCCTGACCCTCCCACGTTTCCGTACCCTCACCTGTGCCCTAAGCCTTGCCGTTCCCTAACCCTAACACTAGCCCGGAACGGAAATCAACCACCAGCCCTACACCTTACCTTACGCCGTTGCTTACTCCTGGCCCGTACGCTGGCACTGACCCGAACGTCAGCACGTAGCCTGACCATCCCACGTTTCCGTAACCTCACCTGTGCCCTAAGCCTTGCCGTTCCCTAACCCTAACACTAGCCCGGAACGGAAATCAACCACCAGCCCTACACTTTATCCTACGCCGTTGCCTACTCCTGGCCCGTACGCTGGCACTGACCCGTGCGTCAGCACGTAGCCCGACCCTCCCACATATCTGTACCCTCACCTGTGTCCTAAGCCTTGCCGTTCCCTAACCCTAACCCTAGCCCGGAACGGAAACCCACCACCAGCCCTACACGTTACCTTACGCCATAACCTACTCCTGACCCGAACGCTGGCACTGACCCGTGCGTCAGCACGAAGCCTGACCCTCCCACGTTTCCGTACCCTCACCTGTGCCCTATGCCTTGCCGTTCCCTAACCCTAACCCTAGCCCGGAATAGAAACCCACCACCAGCCCTACACCTTACCTTACGCCGTACCCTACTCCTGACCTGTACGCTGGCACTGACCTGTGCGTCAGCACGTAGCCTGACCCTCCCACGTTTCCGTACCCTCACCTGTGCCCTAAGCCTTGCCGTTCCCTAACCCTAACCCTAGCCCCGAACGCAAATCCACCACCAGCCCTACACTTTATCCTACGACGTTGCCTGCTCCTGGCCCGTACGCTGGCACTGACCCGTGCGTCAGCACGTAGCCCGACCCTCCCACGTTTCTGAACCCTCACCTGTGCCCTAAGCCTTGCCGTTCCCTAACCCTAACCCTAGCCCGGAATAGAAACCCACCACCAGCCCTACACCTTACCTTAAGCCGTTGCCTACTCCTGGCCCGTACGCTGGCACTGACCCGTGCGTCAGCACGTAGCCCGACCCTCCCACGTTTCTGTACCCTCACCTGTGCCCTAAGCCTTGCCGTTCCCTAACCCTAACCCTAGCCCGGAATAGAAACCCACCACCAGCCCTACACCTTACCTTAGACCGTTGCCTACTCCTGGCCCGTACGCTGGCACTGACCCGTGCGTCAGCACGTAGCCTGACCCTCCCACGTTTCCGTACCCTCACCTGTGCCCTAAGCGTTGCCGTTCCCTAACCCTAACCCTAGCCCGGAATACAAACCCACCACCAGCCCTACACCTTACCTTACGCCGTACCCTACTCCTGACCTGTACGCTGGCACTGACCTGTGCGTCAGCACATAGCCTGACCCTCCCACGTTTCCGTACCCTCACCTGTGCCCTAAGCCTTGCCGTTCCCTCACCCTAACCCTAGCCCCGAACGCAAATCCACCACCAGCCCTACACTTTATCCTACGCCGTTGCCTGCTCCTGGCCCTTACGCCGGCACTGACCCGTGCGTCAGCACGTAGCCCGACCCTCCCACGTTTCTGTACCCTCACCTGTGCCCTAAGCCTTGCCGTTCCCTAACCCTAACCCTAGCCTGGAATAGAAACCCACCACCAGCCCTACACCTTACCTTAAGCCGTTGCCTACTCCTGGCCCGTACGCTGGCACTGACCCGTGCGTCAGCACGTAGCCCGACCCTCCCACGTTTCTGTACCCTCACCTGTGCCCTAAGCCTTGCCTTTCCCTAACCCTAACCCTAGCCCGGAATAGAAACCCACCACCAGCCCTACACCTTACCTTAAGCCGTTGCCTACTCCTGGCCCGTACGCTGGCACTGACCCATGCGTCAGCACGTAGCCTGACCCTCCCACGTTTCCGTGCCCTCACCTGTGCCCTAAGCCTTGCCGTTCGCTAACCCTAACCCTAGCCCGGAATAGAAATCCACCACCAGCCCTACACGGTACCTTACGCCGTACCATACTCCTGACCTGTACGCTGGCACTGACCTGTGCGTCAGCACGAAGCCTGACCCTCCCACGTTTCCGTAGCCTCACCTGTGCCCTAAGCCTTGCCGTTCCCTAACCCTAACCCTAGCCCCGAATGCAAATCCACCACCAGCCCTACACTTTATCCTACGCCGTTGCCTACTCCTGGCCCGTACGCTGGCACTGACCCGTGCGTCAGCACGTAGCCCGACCCTCCCACGTTTCTGTACCCTCACCTGTGCCCTAAGCCTTGCCGTTCCCTAACCCTAACCCTAGCCCGGAATAGAAACCCACCACCAGCCCTACACCTTACCTTAAGCCGTTGCCTACTCCTGGCCCGTACGCTGGCACTGACCCGTGCGTCAGCACGTAGCCCGAACCTCCCACGTTTCTGTACCCTCACCTGTGCCCTAAGCCTTGCCGTTCCCTAACCCTAACCCTAGCCCGGAATAGAAACCCACCACAAGCCCTACACCTTACCTTAAGCCGTTGCCTACTCCTGGCCCGTACGCTGGCACTGACCCGTGCGTCAGCACGTAGCCTGACCCTCCCACGTTTCCGTACCCTCACCTGTGCCCTAAGCGTTGCCGTTCCCTAACCCTAACCCTAGCCCGGAATGGAAACCCACCACCAGCCCTAAACTTTATCCTACGCCGTTGCCTACTCCTGGCCCGTATGCTGGCACTAACCCGTGCGTCAGCACGGGGCCCGAATCTCCCACGTTTCCGTACCCTCTCCTTTGCCCTAAGCCTTGCCGTTCCCTAACCCTAACCCTAGCCTGGAACGGAAATCAACCACAAGCCCTACACCTTACCTTACGCCGTACCCTACTCCTGGCCCGTACGTTGGCACTGACCAGTGCGTCAGCACGTAGCCTGACCCTCCCACGTTTCCGTACCCTCAACTGTGCCCTAAGCCTTGCCGTTCCCTAACCCTAACCCTAGCCCGGAATGGAAACCCACCACCAGCCCTACACCTTACCTTACGCCGTACCCTATTCCTGGCCCGTACGCTGGCACTGAACCGTGCGTCAGCACGTAGCCTGACCCTCCCACGTTTCCGTACCCTCACTTGTGCCCTAAGCCTTGCCGTTCCCTAACCCTAACCCTAGCCCGGAATAGAAACCCACCACCAGCCCTACACTTTATCCTACGCCGTTGCCTACTCCTGGCCTGTACTCTGGCACTGCCCCGTGCATCAGCACGTAGCCTTACACTCTGGCGTTTCCGTACCCTCTCCTGTGCCGTAAGCCTTGCCGTTCCCTAACCCTAACCCTAGCCCAGAACGCAAATCCACCACCAGCCTACACTTTATCCTACGCCGTTACCTACTCCTGGCCCGTACGCTGGCACTGACCCGTGCGTCAGCACGTAGCACGAGCCTCCCACGTTTCCGTACCTTCACCTGTGCCCTAAGCCTTGCCGTACCCTAACCCTAACCCTAGCCCGGAACGGAAACCCACCACCAGCCCTACACCTTACCTTACGCCATAACCTACTCCTGACCCGAACGCTGGAACTGACCCGTGCGTCAGCACGAAGCCTGACCCTCCCACGTTTCTGTACCCTCACCTGTGCCGTATGCCTTGCCGTTCCCTAACCCTAACCCTAGCCCGGAATAGAAACCCACCACCAGCCCTACACCTTACCTTACGCCGTACCCTACTCCTGACCTGTACGCTGGCACTGACCTGTGCGTCAGCACGTAGCCTGACCCTCCCACGTTTCCGTACCCTCACCTGTTCCCTAAGCCTTGCCGTTCCCTAACCCTAACCCTAGCCCCGAACGCAAATCCACCACCAGCCCTACACTTTATCCTACGCCGTTGCCTGCTCCTGGCCCGTACGCTGGCACTGACCCGTGCGTCAGCACGTAGCCCGACCCACCCACGTTTCTGTACCCTCACCTGTGCCCTAAGCCTTGCCGTTCCCTAACCCTAACCCTAGCCCGGAATAGAAACCCACCACCAGCCCTACACCTTACCTTAAGCCGTTGCCTACTCCTGGCCCGTACGCTGGCACTGACCCGTGCGTCAGCACGTAGCCCGACCCTTCCACGTTTCTGTACCCTCACCTGTGCCCTAAGCCTTGCCATTCCCTAACCCTAACCCTAGCCCGGAATAGAAACCCACCACCAGCCCTACACCTTACCTTAAGCCGTTGCCTACTCCTGGCCCGTACGCTGGCACTGACCCATGCTTCAGCACGTAGCCTTACCCTCCCACGTTTCCGTACCCTCACCTGTGCCCTAAGCGTTGCCGTTTCCTAACCCTAACCCTAGCCCGGAATGGAAACCCACCACCAGCCCTACACTTCATCCTACGTTGTTGCCTACTCCTGACCCGTATGCTGGCACTGACCCGTGCGTCAGCACATAGCCCGACCCTCCCACGTTTCTGTACCCTCACCTGTGCCCTAAGCCTTGCCGTTCCCTAACCCTAACCCTAGCCCGGAATAGAAACCCACCACCAGCCCTACACCCTACCTTAAGCCGTTGCCTACTCCTGGCCCGTACGCTGGCACTGACCCATGCGTCAGCACGTAGCCTGACCCTCCCACGTTTCCGTACCCTCACCTGTGCCCTAAGCCTTGCCGTTCCCTAACCCTAACCCTAGCCCGGAATAGAAACCCACCACCAGCCCTACACTTTTCCTTACGCCGTACCCTACTCCTGACCTGTACGCTGGCACTGAGCTGTGCGTCAGCACGTAGCCTGACCCTGCCACGTTTCCGTACCCTCACCTGTGCCCTAAGCCTTGCCGTTCCCTTACCCTAACCCTAGCCCGGAACGCAAATCCACCACCAGCCATACACTTTATCCTACGCCGTTGCCTACTCCTGGCCCGTACGCTGGCACTGACACGTACGTCAGCACGTAGCCCGACCCTCCCACGTTTCCGTACCCTCACCTGTGCCCTAAGCCTTGCCGTTCCCTAACCCTAACCCTAGCCTGGAACGGAAACCAACCACCAGCCCTACACCTTACCTTACGCCGTTGCTTACTCCTGGCCCGTACGCTGGCACTGACCCGTGCGTCAGCACGTAGCCTGACCCTCCCACGTTTCCGTAACCTCACCTGTGCCCTAAGCCTTGCCGTTCCCTAACCCTAACACTAGCCCGGAATGGAAATCAACCACCAGCCCTACACTTTATCCTACGCCGTTGCATACTCCTGGCCCGTACGCTGGCACTGACCCGTGCGTCAGCACGTAGCCCGACCCTCCCACGTTTCCGTACCCTCACCTGTGCCCTAAGCCTTGCCGTTCCCTAACCCTAACCCTAGCCTGGAACGGAAACCAACCACCAGCCCTACACCTTTCCTTACGCCGTTGCCTACTCCTGGCACGTATGCTGGCGCTGACCCGTGCGTCAGCACGTAGCCTGAACCTCCCACGTTTCCGTACCCTCACCTGTGCCCTAAGCCTTGCCTTTCCCTAATGCTAACCCTAGCCCGGAATGAAAACCCACCACCAGCCCTACACCTCACGCT